>NW_027619015.1:0-55126 GCF_964187855.1 Myxine glutinosa
ACCACTTTTGCACTTGTATTAGTGTGGAAAAAACACTTTTCGCACTTGTGTTAGTGTTGAAAAACCACTTTTCGCACTTGTGTTAGTGTTGAAAAACCACTTTTCGCACTTGTGTTAGTGTTGAAAACCACTTTTCGCACTTGTGTTAGTGTTGAAAAACCACTTTTCGCACTTGTGTTGGTGCAGGAAACCACTTTGCACTTGTATTAGTGTGGAAAAACCACTTTTTGCACTTGTGATAGTGTTGAAAAACCACTTTTCGCACTTGTGTTAGTGTTGAAAAACCACTTTTCGCACTTGTGTTGGTGCAGGAAACCACTTTTGCACTTGTATTAGTGTGGAAAAAACACTTTTGCACTTGTGATAGTGTTGAAAAACCACTTTTCGCACTTGTGTTAGTGTTGAAAAACCACTTTTCGCACTTGTGTTGGTGCAGGAAACCACTTTTGCACTTGTATTAGTGTGAAAAACCACTTTTCGCACTTGTGTTAGTGTTGAAAAAACACTTTTCGCACTTGTGTTAGTGTTGAAAAACAACTTTTTCGCACTTGTGTTAGTGTTGAAAAACCACTTTTCGCACTTGTGTTGGAGCAGGAAACCACTTTTGCACTTGTATTAGTGTGGAAAAAACACTTTTTGCACTTGTGAAAGTGTTGAAAAACCACTTTCGCACTTGTGTTAGTGTTGAAAAACCCAGTTTTCGCACTTGTGTTGGTGCAGGAAACCACTTTTGCACTTGTATTAGTGTGGAAAAAACACTTTTTGCACTTGTGATAGTGTTGAAAAACCACTTTTCGCACTTGTGTTAGTGTTGAAAAACCACTTTTCGCACTTGTGTTGGTGCAGGAAACCACTTTTGCACTTGTATTAGTGTGGAAAAACCACTTTTCGCACTTGTGTTAGTGTTGAAAAACCACTTTTCGCACTTGTGTTAGTGTTGAAAAACCACTTTTCGCACTTGTGTTAGTGTTGAAAAACCACTTTTCGCACTTGTGTTGGTGCAGGAAACAACTTTTGCACTTGTATTAGTGTGGAAAAACCACTTTTCGCACTTGTGTTAGTGTTGAAAAACCACCTTTCGCACTTGTGTTAGTGTTGAAAAAACACTTTTCGCACTTGTGTTGTTGCAGGAAACCACTTTTGCACTTGTATTAGTGTGGAAAAACCACTTTTCGCACTTGTGTTAGTGTTGAAAAACCACTTTTCGCACTTGTGTTAGTGTTGAAAAACCACTTTTCGCACTTGTGTTAGTGTTGAAAAACCACTTTTTGCACTTGTGTTAGTGTTGAAAAACCACTTTTCGCACTTGTGTTGGTGCAGGAAACCACTTTTGCACTTGTATTAGTGTGGAAAAACCACTTTTCGCACTTGTGTTAGTGTTGAAAAACCACTTTTCGCACTTGTGTTAGTGTTGAAAAACCACTTTTCGCACTTGTGTTAGTGTTGAAAAACCACTTTTCGCACTTGTGTTAGTGTTGAAAAACCACTTTTCGCACTTGTGTTAGTGTTGAAAAACCACTTTTCGCACTTGTGTTAGTGTTGAAAAACCACTTTTCGCACTTTTGTTGGTGCAGGAAACCACTTTTGCACTTGTATTAGTGTGGAAAAACCACTTTTTGCACGTGTGATAGTGTTGAAAAACCACATTTTGCACTTGTGTTAGTGTTGAAAAACCACTTTTCACACTTGTGTTGGTGCAGGAAACCACTTTTGCACTTGTATTAGTGTAGAAAAAACACTTTTTGCACTTGTGATAGTGTTGAAAAACCACTTTTCGCACTTGTGTTAGTGTTGAAAAACCACTTTTCGCACTTGTGTTAGTGTTGAAAAACCACTTTTCGCACTTGTGTTAGTGTTGAAAAACCACTTTTCGCACATGTGTTGGTGCAGGAAACCACTTTTGCACTTGTATTAGTGTGGAAAAACCACTTTTCGCACTTGTGTTAGTGTTGAAAAACCACTTTTCGCACTTGTGTTAGTGTTGAAAAACCACTTTTCGCACATGTGTTGGTGCAGGAAACCACTTTTGCACTTGTATTAGTGTGGAAAAACCACTTTTCGCACTTGTGTTAGTGTTGAAAAACCACTTTTCGCACTTGTGTTAGTGTTGAAAAACCACTTTTCGCACTTGTGTTAGTGTTGAAAAACCACTTATCGCACATGTGTTGGTGCAGGAAACCACTTTTGCACTTGTATTAGTGTGGAAAAACCACTTTTCGCACTTGTGTTAGTGTTGAAAAACCACTTTTCGCACTTGTGTTAGTGTTGAAAAACCACTTTTCGCACTTGTGTTAGTGTTGAAAAACCACTTTTCGCACTTGTGTTAGTGTTGAAAAACCACTTATCGCACTTGTGTTGGTGCAGGAAACCACTTTTGCACTTGTATTAGTGTGGAAAAAACTCTTTTCGCACTTGTTATAGTGTTGAAAAACCACTTTTCGCACTTGTGTTAGTGTTGAAAAACCACTTTTCGCACTTGTGTTGGTGCAGGAAACCACTTTTGCACTTGTATTAGTGTGGAAAAACCACTTTTCGCACTTGTGTTAGTGTTGAAAAAACACTTTTCGCACTTGTGTTAGTGTTGAAAAACCACTTTTCGCACTTGTGTTAGTGTTGAAAAACCACTTTTCGCACTTGTGTTGGTGCAGGAAACCACTTTTGCACTTGTATTAGTGTGGAAAAACCACTTTTCGCACTTGTGTTAGTGTTGAAAAACCACTTTTCGCACTTGCGTTAGTGTTGAAAAACCACTTTTCGCACTTGTGTTAGTGTTGAAAAACCACTTTTCGCACTTGTGTTAGTGTTGAAAAACCACTTTTCGCACTTGTGTTAGTGTTGAAAAACCACTTTTCGCACTTGTGTTAGTGTTAAAAAACCACTTTTCGCACTTTTGTTGGTGCAGGAAACCACTATTGCACTTGTATTAGTGTGGAAAAACCACTTTTCGCACTTGTGTTAGTGTTGAAAAACCACTTTTCGCACTTGTGTTAGTGTTGAAAAACCACTTTTCGCACTTGTGTTAGTGTTGAAAAACCACTTTTCGCACTTGTGTTAGTGTTGAAAAACCACTTTTCGCACTTGTGTTAGTGTTGAAAAACCACTTTTTGCACTTTTGTTGGTGCAGGAAACCACTTTTGCACTTGTATTAGTGTGGAAAAACCACTTTTTGCACCTGTGATAGTGTTGAAAAACCACATTTCGCACTTGTGTTAGTGTAGAAAAACCACTTTTCGCACTTGTGTTGGTGCAGGAAACCACTTTTGCACTTGTATTAGTGTGGAAAAAACACTTTTTGCACTTGTGATAGTGTTGAAAAACCACTTTTCGCACTTGTGTTAGTGTTGAAAAACCACTTTTCGTACTTGTGTTGGTGCAGGAAACCACTTTTGCACTTGTATTAGTGTGGAAAAACCACTTTTCGCACTTTTGTTAGTGTTGAAAAAACACTTTTCGCACTTGTGTTAGTGTTGAAAAACCACTTTTCGCACTTGTGTTAGTGTTGAAAAACCACTTTTGCACTTGTATTAGTGTGGAAAAACCACTTTTCGCACTTGTGTTAGTGTTGAAAAACCACTTTTCGCACTTGTGTTAGTGTTGAAAAACCACTTTTCGCACTTGTGTTAGTGTTGAAAAACCACTTTTTGCACTTGTGTTGGTGCAGGAAACCACTTTTGCACTTGTATTAGTGTGGAAAAACCACTTTTCGCACTTGTGTTAGTGTTGAAAAACCACTTATCGCACATGTGTTGGTGCAGGAAACCACTTTTGCACTTGTATTAGTGTGGAAAAACCACTTTTCGCACTTGTGATAGTGTTGAAAAACCACTTTTCGCACTTGTGTTAGTGTTGAAAAACCACTTTTCGCACTTGTGTTAGTGTTGAAAAACCACTTTTTGCACTTGTGTTAGTGTTGAAAAACCACTTATCGCACTTGTGTTGGTGCAGGAAACTACTTTTGCACTTGTATTAGTGTGGAAAAACCACTTTTCGCACTTGTGTTAGTGTTGAAAAACCACTTTTCGCACTTGTGTTAGTGTTGAAAAACCACTTTTCGCACTTGTGTTAGTGTTGAAAAACCACTTTTCACACTTGTGTTGGTGCAGTAAACCACTTTTGCACTTGTATTAGTGTGGAAAAACCACTTTTTGCACCTGTGATAGTGTTGAAAAACCACATTTCGCACTTGTGTTAGTGTTGAAAAACCACTTTTCACACTTGTGTTGGTGCAGGAAACCACTTTTGCACTTGTATTAGTGTGGAAAAAACACTTTTTGCACTTGTGATAGTGTTGAAAAACCACTTTTCGCACTTGTGTTAGTGTTGAAAAACCACTTTTCGTACTTGTGTTGGTGCAGGAAACCACTTTTGCACTTGTATTAGTGTGGAAAAACCACTTTTCGCACTTGTGTTAGTGTTGAAAAACCACTTTTCGCACTTGTGTTAGTGTTGAAAAACCACTTTTCGCACTTGTGTTAGTGTTGAAAAACCACTTATCGTACTTGTATTGGTGCAGGAAACTACTTTTGCACTTGTATTAGTGTGGAAAAACCACTTTTCGCACTTGTGTTAGTGTTGAAAAACCACTTTTCGCACTTGTGTTAGTGTTGAAAAACCACTTTTCGCACTTGTGTTAGTGTTGAAAAACCACTTTTTGCACTTGTGTTAGTGTTGAAAAACCACTTATCGCACTTGTGTTGGTGCAGGAAACCACTTTTGCACTTGTATTAGTGTGGAAAAAACACTTTTCGCACTTGTGTTAGTGTTGAAAAACAACTTTTCGCACTTGTGTTAGTGTTGAAAAACCACTTTTCGCACTTGTATTAGTGTTGAAAAACCACTTTTCGCACTTGTGTTGGTGCAGGAAACCACTTTTGCACTTGTATTAGTGTGGAAAAACCACTTTTCGCACTTGTGTTAGTGTTGAAAAACCACTTTTCGCACTTGTGTTAGTGTTGAAAAACCACTTTTCGCACTTGTGTTGGTGCAGGAAACCACTTTTGCACTTGTATTAGTGTGGAAAAAACACTTTTCGCACTTGTGTTAGTGTTGAAAAACCACTTTTCGCACTTGTGTTAGTGTTGAAAAACCACTTTTCGCACTTGTGTTAGTGTTGAAAAACCACTTTTCGCACTTGTGTTAGTGTTGAAAAACCACTTTTCGCACTTGTGTTGGTGCAGGAAACCACTTTTGCACTTGTATTAGTGTGGAAAAACCACTTTTTGCACTTGTGATAGTGTTGAAAAACCACTTTTCGCACTTGTGTTAGTGTTGAAAAACCACTTTTCGCACTTGTGTTGGTGCAGGAAACCACTTTTGCACTTGTATTAGTGTGGAAAAAACACTTTTTGCACTTGTGAAAGTGTTGAAAAACCACTTTTCGCACTTGTGTTAGTGTTGAAAAACCACTTTTCGCACTTGTGTTGGTGCAGGAAACCACTTTTGCACTTGTATTAGTGTGGAAAAACCACTTTTCGCACTTGTGTTAGTGTTGAAAAAACACTTTTCGCACTTGTGTTAGTGTTGAAAAACAACTTTTCGCACTTGTGTTAGTGTTGAAAAACCACTTTTCGCACTTGTGTTGGTGCAGGAAACCACCTTTGCACTTGTATTAGTGTGGAAAAAACACTTTTTGCACTTGTGATAGTGTTGAAAAACCACTTTTCGCACTTGTGTTAGTGTTGAAAAACCACTTTTCGCACTTGTGTTGGTGCAGGAAACCACTTTTGCACTTGTATTAGTGTGGAAAAACCACTTTTCGCACTTGTGTTAGTGTTGAAAAACCACTTTTCGCACTTGTGTTAGTGTTGAAAAACCACTTTTTGCACTTGTGTTAGTGTTGAAAAACCACTTTTCGCACTTGTGTTGGTGCAGGAAACAACTTTTGCACTTGTATTAGTGTGGAAAAAACCACTTTTCGCACTTGTGTTAGTGTTGAAAAACCACCTTTCGCACTTGTGTTAGTGTTGAAAAAACACTTTTCGCACTTGTGTTGTTGCAGGAAACCACTTTTGCACTTGTATTAGTGTGGAAAAACCACTTTTCGCACTTGTGTTAGTGTTGAAAAACCACTTTTCGCACTTGTGTTAGTGTTGAAAAACCACTTTTCGCACTTGTGTTAGTGTTGAAAAACCACTTTTCGCACTTGTGTTGGTGCAGGAAACCACTTTTGCACTTGTATTAGTGTGGAAAAACCACTTTTCGCACTTGTGTTAGTGTTGAAAAACCACTTTTCGCACTTGTGTTAGTGTTGAAACACCACTTTTCGCACTTGTGTTGGTGCAGGAAACCACTTTTGCACTTGTATTAGTGTGGAAAAACCACTTTTCGCACTTGTGTTAGTGTTGAAAAACCACTTTTCGCACTTGTGTTAGTGTTGAAAAACCACTTTTCGCACTTGTGTTAGTGTTGAAAAACCACTTATCGCATATGTGTTGGTGCAGGAAACCACTTTTGCACTTGTATTAGTGTGGAAAAACCACTTTTTGCACTTGTGATAGTGTTGAAAAACCACTTTTCGCACTTGTGTTAGTGTTGAAAAACCACTTTTCGCACTTGTGTTAGTGTTGAAAAACCACTTTTCGCACTTGTGTTAGTGTTGAAAAACCACTTATCGCACTTGTGTTGGTGCAGGAAACCACTTTTGCACTTGTATTAGTGTGGAAAAAACTCTTTTCGCACTTGTGTTAGTGTTGAAAAACAACTTTTCGCACTTGTGTTAGTGTTGAAAAACCACTTTTCGCACTTGTGTTAGTGTTGAAAAACCACTTTTCACACTTGTGTTGGTGCAGGAAACCACTTTTGCACTTGTATTAGTGTGGAAAAACCACTTTTTGCACCTGTGATAGTGTTGAAAAACCACATTTCGCACTTGTGTTAGTGTTGAAAAACCACTTTTCACACTTGTGTTGGTGCAGGAAACCACTTTTGCACTTGTATTAGTGTGGAAAAAACACTTTTTGCACTTGTGATAGTGTTGAAAAACCACTTTTCGCACTTGTGTTAGTGTTGAAAAACCACTTTTCGTACTTGTGTTGGTGCAGGAAACCACTTTTGCACTTGTATTAGTGTGGAAAAACCACTTTTCGCACTTTTGTTAGTGTTGAAAAAACACTTTTCGCACTTATGTTAGTGTTGAAAAACCACGTTTCGCACTTGTGTTAGTGTTGAAAAACCACTTTTGCACTTGTATTAGTGTGGAAAAACCACTTTTCGCACTTGTGTTAGTGTTGAAAAACCACTTTTCGCACTTGTGTTAGTGTTGAAAAACCACTTTTCGCACTTGTGTTAGTGTTGAAAAACCACTTTTTGCACTTGTGTTGGTGCAGGAAACCACTTTTGCACTTGTATTAGTGTGGAAAAACCACTTTTCGCACTTGTGTTAGTGTTGAAAAACCACTTTTCGCACTTGTGTTAGTGTTGAAAAACCACTTTTTGCACTTGTGTTGGTGCAGGAAACCACTTTTGCACTTGTATTAGTGTGGAAAAACCACTTTTCGCACTTGTGTTAGTGTTGAAAAACCACTTTTCGCACTTGTGTTAGTGTTGAAAAACCACTTTTCGCACTTGTGTTGGTGCAGGAAACCACTTTTGCACTTGTATTAGTGTGGAAAAACCACTTTTCGCAGTTGTGTTAGTGTTGAAAAACCACTTTTCGCACTTGTGTTAGTGTTGAAAAACCACTTTTCGCACTTGTGTTAGTGTTGAAAAACCACTTATCGCACTTGTGTTGGTGCAGGAAACTACTTTTGCACTTGTATTAGTGTGGAAAAACCACTTTTCGCACTTGTGTTAGTGTTGAAAAACCACTTTTCGCACTTGTGTTAGTGTTGAAAAACCACTTTTCGCACTTGTGTTAGTGTTGAAAAACCACTTTTTGCACTTGTGTTAGTGTTGAAAAACCACTTATCGCACTTGTGTTGGTGCAGGAAACCACTTTTGCACTTGTATTAGTGTGGAAAAAACACTTTTCACACTTGTGTTAGTGTTGAAAAACAACTTTTCGCACTTGTGTTAGTGTTGAAAAACCACTTTTCGCACTTGTGTTAGTGTTGAAAAAACCACTTTTCGCACTTGTGTTGGTGCAGGAAACCACTTTTGCACTTGTATTAGTGTGGAAAAACCACTTTTCACACTTGTGTTAGTGTTGAAAAACCACTTTTCGCACTTGTGTTAGTGTTGAAAAACCACTTTTCGCACTTGTGTTGGTGCAGGAAACCACTTTTGCACTTGTATTAGTGTGGAAAAACCACTTTTCGCACTTGTTATAGTGTTGAAAAACCACTTTTCGCACTTGTGTTAGTGTTGAAAAACCACTTTTCGCACTTGTGTTGGTGCAGGAAACCACTTTTGCACTTGTATTAGTGTGGAAAAAACACTTTTTGCACTTGTGATAGTGTTGAAAAACCACTTTTCGCACTTGTGTTAGTGTTGAAAAACCACTTTTCGCACTTGTGTTGGTGCAGGAAACCACTTTTGCACTTGTATTAGTGTGGAAAAACCACTTTTCGCACTTGTGTTAGTGTTGAAAAACCACTTTTCGCACTTGTGTTAGTGTTGAAAAACCACTTTTCGCACTTGTGTTAGTGTTGAAAAACCACTTTTCGCACTTGTGTTGGTGCAGGAAACAACTTTTGCACTTGTATTAGTGTGGAAAAACCACTTTTCGCACTTGTGTTAGTGTTGAAAAACCACTTTTCGCACTTGTGTTAGTGTTGAAAAAACACTTTTCACACTTGTGTTGTTGCAGGAAACCACTTTTGCACTTGTATTAGTGTGGAAAAACCACTTTTCGCACTTGTGTTAGTGTTGAAAAACCACTTTTCGCACTTGTGTTAGTGTTGAAAAACCACTTTTCGCACTTGTGTTAGTGTTGAAAAACCACTTTTCGCACTTGTGTTGGTGCAGGAAACCACTTTTGCACTTGTATTAGTGTGGAAAAACCACTTTTCGCACTTGTGTTAGTGTTGAAAAACCACTTTTCGCACTTGTGTTAGTGTTGAAACACCACTTTTCGCACTTGTGTTGGTGCAGGAAACCACTTTTGCACTTGTATTAGTGTGGAAAAACCACTTTTCACACTTGTGTTAGTGTTGAAAAACCACTTTTCGCACTTGTGTTAGTGTTGAAAAACCACTTTTCGCACTTGTGTTAGTGTTGAAAAACCACTTATCGCACATGTGTTGGTGCAGGAAACCACTTTTGCACTTGTATTAGTGTGGAAAAACCACTTTTCACACTTGTGTTAGTGTTGAAAAACCACTTTTCGCACTTGTGTTAGTGTTGAAAAACCACTTTTCGCACTTGTGTTGGTGCAGGAAACCACTTTTGCACTTGTATTAGTGTGGAAAAACCACTTTTCGCACTTGTTATAGTGTTGAAAAACCACTTTTCGCACTTGTGTTAGTGTTGAAAAACCACTTTTCGCACTTGTGTTAGTGTTGAAAAACCACTTTTTGCACTTGTGTTGGTGCAGGAAACCACTTTTGCACTTGTATTAGTGTGGAAAAACCACTTTTCGCACTTGTGTTAGTTTTGAAAAACCACTTTTCGCACTTGTGTTAGTGTTGAAAAACCACTTTTCGCACTTGTGTTAGTGTTGAAAAACCACTTTTTGCACTTGTGTTGGTGCAGGAAACCACTTTTGCACTTGTATTAGTGTGGAAAAACCACTTTTCGCACTTGTGTTAGTGTTGAAAAACCACTTTTCGCACTTGTGTTAGTGTTGAAAAACCACTTTTCGCACTTGTGTTGGTGCAGGAAACCACTTTTGCACTTGTATTAGTGTGGAAAAACCACTTTTCGCAGTTGTGTTAGTGTTGAAAAACCACTTTTCGCACTTGTGTTAGTGTTGAAAAACCACTTTTCGCACTTGTGTTAGTGTTGAAAAACCACTTATCGCACTTGTGTTGGTGCAGGAAACTACTTTTGCACTTGTATTAGTGTGGAAAAACCACTTTTCGCACTTGTGTTAGTGCTGAAAAACCACTTTTCGCACTTGTGTTAGTGTTGAAAAACCACTTTTCGCACTTGTGTTAGTGTTGAAAAACCACTTTTTGCACTTGTGTTAGTGTTGAAAAACCACTTATCGCACTTGTGTTGGTGCAGGAAACCACTTTTGCACTTGTATTAGTGTGGAAAAAACACTTTTCACACTTGTGTTAGTGTTGAAAAACAACTTTTCGCACTTGTGTTAGTGTTGAAAAACCACTTTTCGCACTTGTGTTAGTGTTGAAAAACCACTTTTCGCACTTGTGTTGGTGCAGGAAACCACTTTTGCACTTGTATTAGTGTGGAAAAACCACTTTTCACACTTGTGTTAGTGTTGAAAAACCACTTTTCGCACTTGTGTTAGTGTTGAAAAACCACTTTTCGCACTTGTGTTGGTGCAGGAAACCACTTTTGCACTTGTATTAGTGTGGAAAAACCACTTTTCGCACTTGTTATAGTGTTGAAAAACCACTTTTCGCACTTGTGTTAGTGTTGAAAAACCACTTTTCGCACTTGTGTTGGTGCAGGAAACCACTTTTGCACTTGTATTAGTGTGGAAAAAACACTTTTTGCACTTGTGATAGTGTTGAAAAACCACTTTTCGCACTTGTGTTAGTGTTGAAAAACCACTTTTCGCACTTGTGTTGGTGCAGGAAACCACTTTTGCACTTGTATTAGTGTGGAAAAACCACTTTTCGCACTTGTGTTAGTGTTGAAAAACCACTTTTCGCACTTGTGTTAGTGTTGAAAAAACACTTTTCGCACTTGTGTTGTTGCAGGAAACCACTTTTGCACTTGTATTAGTGTGGAAAAACCACTTTTCGCACTTGTGTTAGTGTTGAAAAACCACTTTTCGCACTTGTGTTAGTGTTGAAAAACCACTTTTCGCACTTGTGTTAGTGTTGAAAAACCACTTTTCGCACTTGTGTTGGTGCAGGAAACCACTTTTGCACTTGTATTAGTGTGGAAAAACCACTTTTCGCACTTGTGTTAGTGTTGAAAAACCACTTTTCGCACTTGTGTTAGTGTTGAAACACCACTTTTCGCACTTGTGTTGGTGCAGGAAACCACTTTTGCACTTGTATTAGTGTGGAAAAACCACTTTTCACACTTGTGTTAGTGTTGAAAAACCACTTTTCGCACTTGTGTTAGTGTTGAAAAACCACTTTTCGCACTTGTGTTAGTGTTGAAAAACCACTTATCGCACATGTGTTGGTGCAGGAAACCACTTTTGCACTTGTATTAGTGTGGAATAACCACTTTTCGCACTTGTGTTAGTGTTGAAAAACCACTTTTCGCACTTGTGTTAGTGTTGAAAAACCACTTTTCGCACTTGTGTTAGTGTTGAAAAACCACTTTTCGCACTTGTGTTAGTGTTGAAAAACCACTTTTCGCACTTGTGTTAGTGTTGAAAAACCACTTATCGCACTTGTGTTGGTGCAGGAAACCACTTTTGCACTTGTATTAGTGTGGAAAAAACTCTTTTTGCACTTGTATTAGTGTGGAAAAACCACTTTTCGCACTTGTGTTAGTGTTGAAAAACCACTTTTTGCACTTGTGTTAGTGTTGAAAAACCACTTTTCGCACTTGTGTTAGTGTTGAAAAACCACTTTTCGCACTTGTGTTGGTGCAGGAAACCACTTTTGCACTTGTATTAGTGTGGAAAAACCACTTTTCGCACTTGTGTTAGTGTTGAAAAACCACTTTTCGCACTTGTGTTAGTGTTGAAACACCACTTTTCGCACTTGTGTTGGTGCAGGAAACCACTTTTGCACTTGTATTAGTGTGGAAAAACCACTTTTCGCACTTGTGTTAGTGTTGAAAAACCACTTTTCGCACTTGTGTTAGTGTTGAAAAACCACTTTTCGCACTTTTGTTAGTGTTGAAAAACCACTTATCGCACATGTGTTGGTGCAGGAAACCACTTTTGCACTTGTATTAGTGTGGAAAAACCACTTTTCGCACTTGTGATAGTGTTGAAAAACCACTTTTCGCACTTGTGTTAGTGTTGAAAAACCACTTTTCGCACTTGTGTTAGTGTTGAAAAACCACTTTTCGCACTTGTGTTGGTGCAGGAAACAACTTTTGCACTTGTATTAGTGTGGAAAAACCACTTTTCGCACTTGTGTTAGTGTTGAAAAACCACCTTTCGCACTTGTGTTAGTGTTGAAAAAACACTTTTCGCACTTGTGTTGTTGCAGGAAACCACTTTTGCACTTGTATTAGTGTGGAAAAACCACTTTTCGCACTTGTGTTAGTGTTGAAAAACCACTTTTCGCACTTGTGTTAGTGTTGAAAAACCACTTTTCGCACTTGTGTTAGTGTTGAAAAACCACTTTTCGCACTTGTGTTGGTGCAGGAAACCACTTTTGCACTTGTATTAGTGTGGAAAAACCACTTTTCGCACTTGTGTTAGTGTTGAAAAACCACTTTTTGCACTTGTGTTAGTGTTGAAAAACCACTTATCGCACTTGTGTTGGTGCAGGAAACCACTTTTGCACTTGTATTAGTGTGGAAAAAACACTTTTCGCACTTGTGTTAGTGTTGAAAAACAACTTTTCGCACTTGTGTTAGTGTTGAAAAACCACTTTTCGCACTTGTGTTAGTGTTGAAAAACCACTTTTCGCACTTGTGTTGGTGCAGGAAACCACTTTTGCACTTGTATTAGTGTGGAAAAACCACTTTTCGCACTTGTGTTAGTGTTGAAAAACCACTTTTCGCACTTGTGTTAGTGTTGAAAAACCACTTTTCGCACTTGTGTTGGTGCAGGAAACCACTTTTGCACTTGTATTAGTGTGGAAAAAACACTTTTTGCACTTGTGATAGTGTTGAAAAACCACTTTTCGCACTTGTGTTAGTGTTGAAAAACCACTTTTCGCACTTGTGTTGGTGCAGGAAACCACTTTTGCACTTGTATTAGTGTGGAAAAACCACTTTTCGCACTTGTGTTAGTGTTGAAAAAACACTTTTCGCACTTGTGTTAGTGTTGAAAAACAACTTTTCGCACTTGTGTTAGTGTTGAAAAACCACTTTTCGCACTTGTGTTGGTGCAGGAAACCACTTTTGCACTTGTATTAGTGTGGAAAAAACACTTTTTGCACTTGTGAAAGTGTTGAAAAACCACTTTTCGCACTTGTGTTAGTGTTGAAAAACCACTTTTCGCACTTGTGTTGGTGCAGGAAACCACTTTTGCACTTGTATTAGTGTGGAAAAACCACTTTTCGCACTTGTTATAGTGTTGAAAAACCACTTTTCGCACTTGTGTTAGTGTTGAAAAACCACTTTTCGCACTTGTGTTGGTGCAGGAAACCACTTTTGCACTTGTATTAGTGTGGAAAAAACACTTTTTGCATTTGTGATAGTGTTGAAAAACCACTTTTCGCACTTGTGTTAGTGTTGAAAAACCACTTTTCGCACTTGTGTTGGTGCAGGAAACCACTTTTGCACTTGTATTAGTGTGGAAAAAACACTTTTTGCACTTGTGATAGTGTTGAAAAACCACTTTTCGCACTTGTGTTAGTGTTGAAAAACCACTTTTCGCACTTGTGTTAGTGTTGAAAAACCACTTTTCGCACTTGTGTTAGTGTTGAAAAACCACTTTTTGCACTTGTGCTAGTGTTGAAAAACCACTTATCGCACTTGTGTTGGTGCAGGAAACCACTTTTGCACTTGTATTAGTGTGGAAAAAACACTTTTCACACTTGTGTTAGTGTTGAAAAACAACTTTTCGCACTTGTGTTAGTGTTGAAAAACCACTTTTCGCACTTGTGTTAGTGTTGAAAAACCACTTTTCGCACTTGTGTTGGTGCAGGAAACCACTTTTGCACTTGTATTAGTGTGGAAAAACCACTTTTCACACTTGTGTTAGTGTTGAAAAACCACTTTTCGCACTTGTGTTAGTGTTGAAAAACCACTTTTCGCACTTGTGTTGGTGCAGGAAACCACTTTTGCACTTGTATTAGTGTGGAAAAACCACTTTTCGCACTTGTTATAGTGTTGAAAAACCACTTTTCGCACTTGTGTTAGTGTTGAAAAACCACTTTTCGCACTTGTGTTGGTGCAGGAAACCACTTTTGCGCTTGTATTAGTGTGGAAAAAACACTTTTTGCACTTGTGATAGTGTTGAAAAACCACTTTTCGCACTTGTGTTAGTGTTGAAAAACCACTTTTCGCACTTGTGTTGGTGCAGGAAACCACTTTTGCACTTGTATTAGTGTGGAAAAACCACTTTTCGCACTTGTGTTAGTGTTGAAAAACCACTTTTCGCACTTGTGTTAGTGTTGAAAAACCACTTTTCGCACTTGTGTTAGTGTTGAAAAACCACTTTTCGCACTTGTGTTGGTGCAGGAAACAACTTTTGCACTTGTATTAGTGTGGAAAAACCACTTTTCGCACTTGTGTTAGTGTTGAAAAACCACTTTTCGCACTTGTGTTGGTGCAGGAAACCACTTTTGCACTTGTATTAGTGTGGAAAAACCACTTTTCGCACTTGTGTTAGTGTTGAAAAACCACTTTTCGCACTTGTGTTAGTGTTGAAAAACCACTTTTCGCACTTGTGTTAGTGTTGAAAAACCACTTATCGCACTTGTGTTGGTGCAGGAAACCACTTTTGCACTTGTATTAGTGTGGAAAAAACTCTTTTTGCACTTGTATTAGTGTGGAAAAACCACTTTTCGCACTTGTGTTAGTGTTGAAAAACCACTTTTCGCACTTGTGTTAGTGTTGAAAAACCACTTTTCGCACTTGTGTTAGTGTTGAAACACCACTTTTCGCACTTGTGTTGGTGCAGGAAACCACTTTTGCACTTGTATTAGTGTGGAAAAAACACTTTTTGCACTTGTGATAGTGTTGAAAAACCACTTTTCGCACTTGTGTTAGTGTTGAAAAACCACTTTTCGCACTTGTGTTGGTGCAGGAAACCACTTTTGCACTTGTATTAGTGTGGAAAAAACACTTTTTGCACTTGTGATAGTGTTGAAAAACCACTTTTCGCACTTGTGTTAGTGTTGAAAAACCACTTTTCGCACTTGTGTTGGTGCAGGAAACCACTTTTGCACTTGTATTAGTGTGGAAAAACCACTTTTCGCACTTGTGTTAGTGTTGAAAAAACACTTTTCGCACTTGTGTTAGTGTTGAAAAACAACTTTTCGCACTTGTGTTAGTGTTGAAAAACCACTTTTCGCACTTGTGTTGGTGCAGGAAACCACTTTTGCACTTGTATTAGTGTGGAAAAAACACTTTTTGCACTTGTGAAAGTGTTGAAAAACCACTTTTCGCACTTGTGTTAGTGTTGAAAAACCACTTTTCGCACTTGTGTTGGTGCAGGAAACCACTTTTGCAGTTGTATTAGTGTGGAAAAACCACTTTTCGCACTTGTTATAGTGTTGAAAAACCACTTTTCGCACTTGTGTTAGTGTTGAAAAACCACTTTTCGCACTTGTGTTGGTGCAGGAAACCACTTTTGCACTTGTATTAGTGTGGAAAAAACACTTTTTGCATTTGTGATAGTGTTGAAAAACCACTTTTCGCACTTGTGTTAGTGTTGAAAAACCACTTTTCGCACTTGTGTTGGTGCAGGAAACCACTTTTGCACTTGTATTAGTGTGGAAAAAACACTTTTTGCACTTGTGATAGTGTTGAAAAACCACTTTTCGCACTTGTGTTAGTGTTGAAAAACCACTTTTCGCACTTGTGTTAGTGTTGAAAAACCACTTTTCGCACTTGTGTTAGTGTTGAAAAACCACTTTTTGCACTTGTGCTAGTGTTGAAAAACCACTTATCGCACTTGTGTTGGTGCAGGAAACCACTTTTGCACTTGTATTAGTGTGGAAAAAACACTTTTCACACTTGTGTTAGTGTTGAAAAACAACTTTTCGCACTTGTGTTAGTGTTGAAAAACCACTTTTCGCACTTGTGTTAGTGTTGAAAAACCACTTTTCGCACTTGTGTTGGTGCAGGAAACCACTTTTGCACTTGTATTAGTGTGGAAAAACCACTTTTCACACTTGTGTTAGTGTTGAAAAACCACTTTTCGCACTTGTGTTAGTGTTGAAAAACCACTTTTCGCACTTGTGTTGGTGCAGGAAACCACTTTTGCACTTGTATTAGTGTGGAAAAACCACTTTTCGCACTTGTTATAGTGTTGAAAAACCACTTTTCGCACTTGTGTTAGTGTTGAAAAACCACTTTTCGCACTTGTGTTGGTGCAGGAAACCACTTTTGCACTTGTATTAGTGTGGAAAAAACACTTTTTGCACTTGTGATAGTGTTGAAAAACCACTTTTCGCACTTGTGTTAGTGTTGAAAAACCACTTTTCGCACTTGTGTTGGTGCAGGAAACCACTTTTGCACTTGTATTAGTGTGGAAAAACCACTTTTCGCACTTGTGTTAGTGTTGAAAAACCACTTTTCGCACTTGTGTTAGTGTTGAAAAACCACTTTTCGCACTTGTGTTAGTGTTGAAAAACCACTTTTCGCACTTGTGTTGGTGCAGGAAACAACTTTTGCACTTGTATTAGTGTGGAAAAACCACTTTTCGCACTTGTGTTAGTGTTGAAAAACCACTTTTCGCACTTGTGTTAGTGTTGAAAAAACACTTTTCGCACTTGTGTTGTTGCAGGAAACCACTTTTGCACTTGTATTAGTGTGGAAAAACCACTTTTCGCACTTGTGTTAGTGTTGAAAAACCACTTTTCGCACTTGTGTTAGTGTTGAAAAACCACTTTTCGCACTTGTGTTAGTGTTGAAAAACCACTTTTCGCACTTGTGTTGGTGCAGGAAACCACTTTTGCACTTGTATTAGTGTGGAAAAACCACTTTTCGCACTTGTGTTAGTGTTGAAAAACCACTTTTCGCACTTGTGTTAGTGTTGAAACACCACTTTTCGCACTTGTGTTGGTGCAGGAAACCACTTTTGCACTTGTATTAGTGTGGAAAAACCACTTTTCACACTTGTGTTAGTGTTGAAAAACCACTTTTCGCACTTGTGTTAGTGTTGAAAAACCACTTATCGCACATGTGTTGGTGCAGGAAACCACTTTTGCACTTGTATTAGTGTGGAAAAACCACTTTTCGCACTTGTGTTAGTGTTGAAAAACCACTTTTCGCACTTGTGTTAGTGTTGAAAAACCACTTTTCGCACTTGTGTTAGTGTTGAAAAACCACTTTTCACACTTGTGTTAGTGTTGAAAAACCACTTTTCGCACTTGTGTTAGTGTTGAAAAACCACTTATCGCACTTGTGTTGGTGCAGGAAACCACTTTTGCACTTGTATTAGTGTGGAAAAAACTCTTTTCGCACTTGTATTAGTGTGGAAAAACCACTTTTCGCACTTGTGTTAGTGTTGAAAAACCACTTTTTGCACTTGTGTTAGTGTTGAAAAACCACTTTTCGCACTTGTGTTAGTGTTGAAAAACCACTTTTCGCACTTGTGTTGGTGCAGGAAACCACTTTTGCACTTGTATTAGTGTGGAAAAACCACTTTTCGCACTTGTGTTAGTGTTGAAAAACCACTTTTCGCACTTGTGTTAGTGTTGAAACACCACTTTTCGCACTTGTGTTGGTGCAGGAAACCACTTTTGCACTTCTATTAGTGTGGAAAAACCACTTTTCGCACTTGTGTTAGTGTTGAAAAACCACTTTTCGCACTTGTGTTAGTGTTGAAAAACCACTTTTCGCACTTTTGTTAGTGTTGAAAAACCACTTATCGCACATGTGTTGGTGCAGGAAACCACTTTTGCACTTGTATTAGTGTGGAAAAACCACTTTTCGCACTTGTGATAGTGTTGAAAAACCACTTTTCGGACTTGTGTTAGTGTTGAAAAACCACTTTTCGCACTTGTGTTAGTGTTGAAAAACCACTTTTCGCACTTGTGTTGGTGCAGGAAACAACTTTTGCACTTGTATTAGTGTGGAAAAACCACTTTTCGCACTTGTGTTAGTGTTGAAAAACCACCTTTCGCACTTGTGTTAGTGTTGAAAAAACACTTTTCGCACTTGTGTTGTTGCGGGAAACCACTTTTGCACTTGTATTAGTGTGGAAAAACCACTTTTCGCACTTGTGTTAGTGTTGAAAAACCACTTTTCGCACTTGTGTTAGTGTTGACAAACCACTTTTCGCACTTGTGTTAGTGTTGAAAAACCACTTTTCGCACTTGTGTTGGTGCAGGAAACCACTTTTGCACTTGTATTAGTGTGGAAAAACCACTTTTCGCACTTGTGTTAGTGTTGAAAAACCACTTTTTGCACTTGTGTTAGTGTTGAAAAACCACTTATCGCACATGTGTTGGTGCAGGAAACCACTTTTGCACTTGTATTAGTGTGGAAAAACCACTTTTCGCACTTGTGTTAGTGTTGAAAAACCACTTTTCGCACTTGTGTTAGTGTTGAAAAACCACTTTTCGCACTTGTGTTAGTGTTGAAAAACCACTTTTCGCACTTGTGTTAGTGTTGAAAAACCACTTTTCGCACTTGTGTTAGTGTTGAAAAACCACTTATCGCACTTGTGTTGGTGCAGGAAACCACTTTTGCACTTGTATTAGTGTGGAAAAAACTCTTTTCGCACTTGTATTAGTGTGGAAAAACCACTTTTCGCACTTGTGTTAGTGTTGAAAAACCACTTTTTGCACTTGTGTTAGTGTTGAAAAACCACTTTTCGCACTTGTGTTAGTGTTGAAAAACCACTTTTCGCACTTGTGTTGGTGCAGGAAACCACTTTTGCACTTGTATTAGTGTGGAAAAACCACTTTTCGCACTTGTGTTAGTGTTGAAAAACCACTTTTCGCACTTGTGTTAGTGTTGAAACACCACTTTTCGCACTTGTGTTGGTGCAGGAAACCACTTTTGCACTTCTATTAGTGTGGAAAAACCACTTTTCGCACTTGTGTTAGTGTTGAAAAACCACTTTTCGCACTTGTGTTAGTGTTGAAAAACCACTTTTCGCACTTTTGTTAGTGTTGAAAAACCACTTATCGCACATGTGTTGGTGCAGGAAACCACTTTTGCACTTGTATTAGTGTGGAAAAACCACTTTTCGCACTTGTGATAGTGTTGAAAAACCACTTTTCGGACTTGTGTTAGTGTTGAAAAACCACTTTTCGCACTTGTGTTAGTGTTGAAAAACCACTTTTCGCACTTGTGTTGGTGCAGGAAACAACTTTTGCACTTGTATTAGTGTGGAAAAACCACTTTTCGCACTTGTGTTAGTGTTGAAAAACCACCTTTCGCACTTGTGTTAGTGTTGAAAAAACACTTTTCGCACTTGTGTTGTTGCGGGAAACCACTTTTGCACTTGTATTAGTGTGGAAAAACCACTTTTCGCACTTGTGTTAGTGTTGAAAAACCACTTTTCGCACTTGTGTTAGTGTTGACAAACCACTTTTCGCACTTGTGTTAGTGTTGAAAAACCACTTTTCGCACTTGTGTTGGTGCAGGAAACCACTTTTGCACTTGTATTAGTGTGGAAAAACCACTTTTCGCACTTGTGTTAGTGTTGAAAAACCACTTTTTGCACTTGTGTTAGTGTTGAAAAACCACTTATCGCACTTGTGTTGGTGCAGGAAACCACTTTTGCACTTGTATTAGTGTGGAAAAAACACTTTTCGCACTTGTGTTAGTGTTGAAAAACAACTTTTCGCACTTGTGTTAGTGTTGAAAAACCACTTTTCGCACTTGTGTTAGTGTTGAAAAACCACTTTTCGCACTTGTGTTGGTGCAGGAAACCACTTTTGCACTTGTATTAGTGTGGAAAAACCACTTTTCGCACTTGTGTTAGTGTTGAAAAACAACTTTTCGCACTTGTGTTAGTGTTGAAAAACCACTTTTCGCACTTGTGTTGGTGCAGGAAACCACTTTTGCACTTGTATTAGTGTGGAAAAAACACTTTTTGCACTTGTGATAGTGTTGAAAAACCACTTTTCGCACTTGTGTTAGTGTTGAAAAACCACTTTTCGCACTTGTGTTGGTGCAGGAAACCACTTTTGCACTTGTATTAGTGTGGAAAAACCACTTTTCGCACTTGTGTTAGTGTTGAAAAAACACTTTTCGCACTTGTGTTAGTGTTGAAAAACAACTTTTCGCACTTGTGTTAGTGTTGAAAAACCACTTTTCGCACTTGTGTTGGTGCAGGAAACCACTTTTGCACTTGTATTAGTGTGGAAAAAACACTTTTTGCACTTGTGAAAGTGTTGAAAAACCACTTTTCGCACTTGTGTTAGTGTTGAAAAACCACTTTTCGCACTTGTGTTGGTGCAGGAAACCACTTTTGCACTTGTATTAGTGTGGAAAAACCACTTTTTGCACTTGTTATAGTGTTGAAAAACCACTTTTCGCACTTGTGTTAGTGTTGAAAAACCACTTTTCGCACTTGTGTTGGTGCAGGAAACCACTTTTGCACTTGTATTAGTGTGGAAAAAACACTTTTTGCATTTGTGATAGTGTTGAAAAACCACTTTTCGCACTTGTGTTAGTGTTGAAAAACCACTTTTCGCACTTGTGTTGGTGCAGGAAACCACTTTTGCACTTGTATTAGTGTGGAAAAACCACTTTTCGCACTTGTGTTAGTGTTGAAAAACCACTTTTCGCACTTGTGTTAGTGTTGAAAAACCACTTTTCGCACTTGTGTTAGTGTTGAAAAACCACTTTTCGCACTTGTGTTGGTGCAGGAAACAACTTTTGCACTTGTATTAGTGTGGAAAACCACTTTTCGCACTTGTGTTAGTGTTGAAAAACCACTTTTCGCACTTGTGTTAGTGTTGAAAAAACACTTTTCGCACTTGTGTTGTTGCAGGAAACCACTTTTGCACTTGTATTAGTGTGGAAAAACCACTTTTCGCACTTGTGTTAGTGTTGAAAAACCACTTTTCGCACTTGTGTTAGTGTTGAAAAACCACTTTTCGCACTTGTGTTAGTGTTGAAAAACCACTTTTCGCACTTGTGTTGGTGCAGGAAACCACTTTTGCACTTGTATTAGTGTGGAAAAACCACTTTTCGCACTTGTGTTAGTGTTGAAAAACCACTTTTCGCACTTGTGTTAGTGTTGAAACACCACTTTTCGCACTTGTGTTGGTGCAGGAAACCACTTTTGCACTTGTATTAGTGTGGAAAAACCACTTTTTGCACTTGTGTTAGTGTTGAAAAACCACTTTTCGCACTTGTGTTAGTGTTGAAAAACCACTTTTTGCACTTTTGTTAGTGTTGAAAAACCACTTATCGCACGCACATGTGTTGGTGCAGGAAACCACTTTTGCACTTGTATTAGTGTGGAAAAACCACTTTTCGCACTTGTGATAGTGTTGAAAAACCACTTTTCGCACTTGTGTTAGTGTTGAAAAACCACTTTTCGCACTTGTGTTAGTGTTGAAAAACCACTTTTCGCACTTGTGTTAGTGTTGAAAAACCACTTATCGCACTTGTGTTGGTGCAGGAAACCACTTTTGCACTTGTATTAGTGTGGAAAAAACTCTTTTCGCACTTGTGTTAGTGTTGAAAAACAACTTTTGGCACTTGTGTTAGTGTTGAAAAACCACTTTTCGCACTTGTGTTAGTGTTGAAAAACCACTTTTCACACTTGTGTTGGTGCAGGAAACCACTTTTGCACTTGTATTAGTGTGGAAAAACCACTTTTTGCACCTGTGATAGTGTTGAAAAACCACATTTCGCACTTGTGTTAGTGTTGAAAAACCACTTTTCACACTTGTGTTGGTGCAGGAAACCACTTTTGCACTTGTATTAGTGTGGAAAAAACACTTTTTGCACTTGTGATAGTGTTGAAAAACCACTTTTCGCACTTGTGTTAGTGTTGAAAAACCACTTTTCGTACTTGTGTTGGTGCAGGAAACCACTTTTGCACTTGTATTAGTGTGGAAAAACCACTTTTCGCACTTTTGTTAGTGTTGAAAAAACACTTTTCGCACTTATGTTAGTGTTGAAAAACCACTTTTCGCACTTGTGTTAGTGTTGAAAAACCACTTTTGCACTTGTATTAGTGTGGAAAAACCATTTTTCGCACTTGTGTTAGTGTTGAAAAACCACTTTTCGCACTTGTGTTAGTGTTGAAAAACCACTTTTCGCACTTGTGTTAGTGTTGAAAAACCACTTTTCGCACTTGTGTTAGTGTTGAAAAACCACTTTTCGCACTTGTGTTAGTGTTGAAAAACCACTTTTCGCACTTTTGTTGGTGCAGGAAACCACTTTTGCACTTGTATTAGTGTGGAAAAACCACTTTTAGCACCTGTGATAGTGTTGAAAAACCACATTTCGCACTTGTGTTAGTGTTGAAAAACCACTTTTCGCACTTGTGTTGGTGCAGGAAACCACTTTTGCACTTGTATTAGTGTGGAAAAAACACTTTTTGCACTTGTGCTAGTGTTGAAAAACCACTTTTCGCACTTGTGTTAGTGTTGAAAAACCACTTTTCGTACTTGTGTTGGTGCAGGAAACCACTTTTGCACTTGTATTAGTGTGGAAAAACCACTTTTCGCACTTTTATTAGTGTTGAAAAAACACTTTTCGCACTTGTGTTAGTGTTGAAAAACCACTTTTCGCACTTGTGTTAGTGTTGAAAAACCACTTTTGCACTTGTATTAGTGTGGAAAAACCACTTTTCGCACTTGTGTTAGTGTTGAAAAACCACTTTTCGCACTTGTGTTAGTGTTGAAAAACCACTTTTCGCACTTGTGTTAGTGTTGAAAAACCACTTTTTGCACTTGTGTTGGTGCAGGAAACCACTTTTGCACTTGTATTAGTGTGGAAAAACCACTTTTCGCACTTGTGTTAGTGTTGAAAAACCACTTTTCGCACTTGTGTTAGTGTTGAAAAACCACTTTTCGCACTTGTGTTGGTGCAGGAAACCACTTTTGCACTTGTATTAGTGTGGAAAAACCACTTTTCGCACTTGTGTTAGTGTTGAAAAACCACTTTTCGCACTTGTGTTAGTGTTGAAAAACCACTTTTCGCACTCGTGTTAGTGTTGAAACACCACTTTTCACACTTGTGTTGGTGCAGGAAACCACTTTTGCACTTGTATTAGTGTGGAAAGCCACTTTTCGCACTTGTGTTAGTGTTGAAAAACCACTTTTCGCACTTGTGTTAGTGTTGAAAAACCACTTTTCGCACTTGTGTTGGTGCGGGAAACCACTTTTGCACTTGTATTAGGGTGGAAAAAACACTTTTTGCACTTGTGTTAGTGTTGAAAAACCACTTTTCGCACTTGTGTTGGTGCAGGAAACCACTTTTGCACATGTATTAGTGTGGAAAAACCACTTTTCGCACTTGTGTTAGTGTTGAAAAAACACTTTTCGCACTTGTGTTAGTGTTGAAAAACAACTTTTCGCACTTGTGTTAGTGTTGAAAAACCACTTTTCGCACTTGTGTTGGTGCAGGGAACCACTTTTGCACTTGTATTAGTGTGGAAAAAACACTTTTTGCACTTGTGAAAGTGTTGAAAAACCACTTTTCGCACTTGTGTTAGTGTTGAAAAACCACTTTTCGCACTTGTGTTGGTGCAGGAAACCACTTTTGCACTTGTATTAGTGTGGAAAAACCACTTTTCGCACTTGTTATAGTGTTGAAAAACCACTTTTCGCACTTGTGTTAGTGTTGAAAAACCACTTTTCGCACTTGTGTTGGTGCAGGAAACCACTTTTGCACTTGTATTAGTGTGGAAAAAACACTTTTTGCATTTGTGATAGTGTTGAAAAACCACTTTTCGCACTTGTGTTAGTGTTGAAAAACCACTTTTCGCACTTGTGTTGGTGCAGGAAACCACTTTTGCACTTGTATTAGTGTGGAAAAACCACTTTTCGCACTTGTGTTAGTGTTGAAAAACCACTTTTCGCACTTGTGTTAGTGTTGAAAAACCACTTTTCGCACTTGTGTTAGTGTTGAAAAACCATTTTTCGCACTTGTGTTGGTGCAGGAAACAACTTTTGCACTTGTATTAGTGTGGAAAAACCACTTTTCGCACTTGTGTTAGTGTTGAAAAACCACTTTTCGCACTTGTGTTAGTGTTGAAAAAACACTTTTCGCACTTGTGTTGTTGCAGGAAACCACTTTTGCACTTGTATTAGTATGGAAAAACCACTTTTCGCACTTGTGTTAGTGTTGAAAAACCACTTTTCGCACTTGTGTTAGTGTTGAAAAACCACTTTTCGCACTTGTGTTAGTGTTGAAAAACCACTTATCGCACTTGTGTTGGTGCAGGAAACCACTTTTGCACTTGTATTAGTGTGGAAAAAACTCTTTTCGCACTTGTGTTAGTGTTGAAAAACAACTTTTGGCACTTGTGTTAGTGTTGAAAAACCACTTTTCGCACTTGTGTTAGTGTTGAAAAACCACTTTTCACACTTGTGTTGGTGCAGGAAACCACTTTTGCACTTGTATTAGTGTGGAAAAACCACTTTTTGCACCTGTGATAGTGTTGAAAAACCACATTTCGCACTTGTGTTAGTGTTGAAAAACCACTTTTCACACTTGTGTTGGTGCAGGAAACCACTTTTGCACTTGTATTAGTGTGGAAAAAACACTTTTTGCACTTGTGATAGTGTTGAAAAACCACTTTTCGCACTTGTGTTAGTGTTGAAAAACCACTTTTCGTACTTGTGTTGGTGCAGGAAACCACTTTTGCACTTGTATTAGTGTGGAAAAACCACTTTTCGCACTTTTGTTAGTGTTGAAAAAACACTTTTCGCACTTATGTTAGTGTTGAAAAACCACTTTTCGCACTTGTGTTAGTGTTGAAAAACCACTTTTGCACTTGTATTAGTGTGGAAAAACCACTTTTCGCACTTGTGTTAGTGTTGAAAAACCACTTTTCGCACTTGTGTTAGTGTTGAAAAACCACTTTTCGCACTTGTGTTAGTGTTGAAAAACCACTTTTCGCACTTGTGTTAGTGTTGAAAAACCACTTTTCGCACTTGTGTTAGTGTTGAAAAACCACTTTTCGCACTTTTGTTGGTGCAGGAAACCACTTTTGCACTTGTATTAGTGTGGAAAAACCACTTTTAGCACCTGTGATAGTGTTGAAAAACCACATTTCGCACTTGTGTTAGTGTTGAAAAACCACTTTTCGCACTTGTGTTGGTGCAGGAAACCACTTTTGCACTTGTATTAGTGTGGAAAAAACACTTTTTGCACTTGTGCTAGTGTTGAAAAACCACTTTTCGCACTTGTGTTAGTGTTGAAAAACCACTTTTCGTACTTGTGTTGGTGCAGGAAACCACTTTTGCACTTGTATTAGTGTGGAAAAACCACTTTTCGCACTTTTATTAGTGTTGAAAAAACACTTTTCGCACTTGTGTTAGTGTTGAAAAACCACTTTTCGCACTTGTGTTAGTGTTGAAAAACCACTTTTGCACTTGTATTAGTGTGGAAAAACCACTTTTCGCACTTGTGTTAGTGTTGAAAAACCACTTTTCGCACTTGTGTTAGTGTTGAAAAAACTCTTTTCGCACTTGTGTTAGTGTTGAAAAACAACTTTTCGCACTTGTGTTAGTGTTGAAAAACCACTTTTCGCACTTGTGTTAATGTTGAAAAACCACTTTTCACACTTGTGTTGGTGCAGGAAACCACTTTTGCACTTGTATTAGTGTGGAAAAACCACTTTTTGCACCTGTGATAGTGTTGAAAAACCACATTTCGCACTTGTGTTAGTGTTGAAAAACCACTTTTCACACTTGTGTTGGTGCAGGAAACCACTTTTGCACTTGTATTAGTGTGGAAAAAACACTTTTTGCACTTGTGATAGTGTTGAAAAACCACTTTTCGCACTTGTGTTAGTGTTGAAAAACCACTTTTCGTACTTGTGTTGGTGCAGGAAACCACTTTTGCACTTGTATTAGTGTGGAAAAACCACTTTTCGCACTTGTGTTAGTGTTGAAAAAACACTTTTCACACTTGTGTTAGTGTTGAAACACCACTTTTCGCACTTGTGTTGGTGCAGGAAACCACTTTTGCACTTGTATTAGTGTGGAAAAACCACTTTTCGCACTTGTGTTAGTGTTGAAAAACCACTTTTCGCACTTGTGTTAGTGTTGAAAAACCACTTTTCGCACTTTTGTTAGTGTTGAAAAACCACTTATCGCACAAAATCCACTTATCGACTTCCGTTTTCCGGTCCGGTCGTGAGAGGACGCTGGCGTCGTTTGCTCGCCGCTTCTCTGACTGGACCATTGTCCGTGTCTTGCTTTCCTGGTGGTCGTGGCGGATTTATGGCCATTGAGTCTTCCTCTGCGCGGTCCCGGCTCTGCTCTGCTGCTCCGGGCTTCACCTGCTCGGCTCCATCGCTGTTTCCTCGGGCCCACTCCCGTTGGTTGTGTCGATTGTTTCGCCTCCTCACCCTTGGCCGCGTGCTCGCTTTGCCTTCGCTCCTGCTGGCATGGCTCTGCGGTACTCTGCCGCAAGGCTTCTCCTGCTTAAAACCCGCTCCACCCCATCATGCATCTCTGCAATCAGATCGAATGGACTCCTGCGTCGACCCAGGTACATTCACCGTGGCTCCGGTCGTAAGTTTGTTTATTTACAATCAGGTCACTCCATCCCCATCCTCTGGTCGGCTCAGCGCACTCCCACTCATCGTCCCAACACACCTGGTCACAACAACGCACAAAATCGCACCTCCTGTCTGCGAACCCTGGCCAAATCACCTGGATTCATACCCGCCGTACAAAACAACATCAAGCTCACCCTGTTCAATACCCGGTCCCTCAACAACAAATGCCTCATCCTGAACGACTACATCCTGGAAAATAAACTGGACTTTCTCTGTCTCACTGAGACCTGGCAACAACCACTGGACTACTACACGCTCAACCTCACCACACCCAATGGATATTCTTACATCAATAAACCACGCTCGGAGGGCCGAGGTGGTGGAATTGCCGTTATTCACCGACAAGACATCAAGACCAACCTCATCTCCATCTCATCTGCTCCATCATTTGAACACCTGGCTTTTAAACTCTCTGGTCACACACAGTCAGTCATGGCTGTTGTCTACCGCCCTCCCAAACCACACCCATCATTCCTGTCTGACTTCTCCTACTTTCTGACCCAGCTATGTTCCCTCTCCCCCTCAATCCTCCTCCTTGGTGATTTCAATATCCACATGGACTCCACTGACTCCACACTAACCACTGACTTCACTGATTTACTCACCTGCTTTAACCTCACTCAACATGTCAACTTTCCTACCCATAACCGTGGTCACATTTTGGACCTTGTCTGCTCTACTGGACTAATTTTGCACCATCTCTCTGGCTCCGACCTCACTCTCTCTGACCACCTAGCCATCACTCTGACCATCAACATCCCCACCCCAGCACCAAGGCATTATCGCACTATCAACTTCCGTAAGCTAAACGCTTTTTCACCTGCCTCATTCTCATCGACCCTCTCTGAAAAAATGTCCACTTCTCCCTTCGTTGACCTCCACACCCCTTCTGACCTCACTGACTACTACAACCACACTCTCTCTTCCTGCCTTGACCAAATTGCGCCTATAAAAACCAAAACAGTTTCTTTCACCCATTCTGCTCCCTGGTTTACCCCTGAGCTCCGCCTAATGAAAACTCGTGCTCGCCAACTTGAAAGACTCGCAATAAAACAGGTCTCACAGTTCACTCCCAGGCCTACAAGGACCACATACAACACTATAAAGATGCCCTCTCCCGCGCCCGCTCCGCCTACTACTCTCAAATTATCCACTCTGGCTCCGGAAACCCAAAAGCACTCTTCTCTACAATAAACAAACTCCTCAGCCCCCTGAACACCACCACCCAGTCATTCACAATAGACAACTGCATCTCCTTCCTTTCATTCTTCCAACGCAAAATTGAAAACATCTACAACAGCTTGACCACCGCCGCACCCGCTCCCCCTCAAACCACCTGCCCCCCCTTATCCTGCCATCCCCTGTCTCAATTCTCCCCAGTCTCCCCTACTGACCTCTCTGAACTCCTCATCGGAATGAAAACTGCCACCTGCACTCTTGACCCCATCCCCTCCAGCTTTGTCAAGGCCTCCCTTCCTGCTCTTTCTCCACTTATCATTGCAACAATAAACTCCTCCCTGTCTACAGGCATCGTCCCACCATCCCTCAAAATTGCTGCTGTTACCCCCATTCTGAAAAAACCTGGACTAAACCCTGACACCCTAAATAACTTCAGACCCATCTCCAACCTACCCTTTCTGTCAAAGGTTTTGGAACGCGCTGTAGCCACTCAACTCAAGCATCACCTCTCTGCCAATAACCTGTATGAAACATTCCAATCCGGATTCCGGTCCAACCACAGTACTGAAACTGCTCTCCTCAAAATCACCAACGACCTTCTCCTCTCCTCTGATGCTGGCAACCTCAACATTCTCATCCTCCTCGACCTCAGCGCTGCCTTTGACACCATCGATCACACCATCCTCCTCACCCGACTTGAAACCACCTTTAACATTACCGGCACTGCCCTCTCTTGGATTAAATCATACCTCTCTGACAGACGTCAGTTCATCTCCATCAATAACTGCAAATCCCCCACTGCTCCCCTCCCCCAAGGTGTCCCCCAAGGTTCAGTTCTTGGCCCCCTCCTCTTTATCCTTTACCTGTCCCCCCTCGGTCACTTAATCCGCCGTCATGGTCTCCAATTCCACTGCTTCGCCGATGACATCCAGCTTTTCATCTCCACCAAGTCCATCTCCACCGCCACCCACTCTATCCTGACAAACTGCATCACTGAAATAAAATCCTGGCTTCAAATCAACTTCCTCAAACTTAACTGTGATAAATCTGAAATAATCATCATTGGCCCAAAAACGCTCACCAAGTCCACCCATAACTTTGCCCTCAACATCGACGGTTTCCCAGTGTCCACCTCCCCTCACATCCGGAATCTTGGCATCATCTTTGACCAAACCCTCTCCTTCGACAAATACACTAAACAGATCACAAAGACAGCCTTCTTCCACCTGAAAAACATCGCCCGTCTCCGTCCATCCCTCTCCTCTGTGGCTGCAGAAACCCTCATCCACGCCTTCATCACTTCCCGTCTGGACTACTGCAATAGCCTCCTTTATGGTTCACCCTCAACAATCACCAATAAACTCCAATACATTCAGAACTCCGCTGCCCGTTCTACTCACCCATTCCCGGACCCGTGACCACATCACCCCCGTCCTTTACAAGCTTCACTGGCTCCCCATCTCCCAGAGAATCCAGTACAAAATCCTCCTCTTGACCTACAAAGCCCTCCATAACCTGGCCCCATCCTACCTGGCTGACCTCCTCTCCAGACACACTCCCACCCGCAACCTCCGCTCTGCTGGTACCAACCTCCTGACCCCCCCCATCCGGACCAAATTTAGATCCTGGGGGGACAGGGCCTTCTCCATCGCTGCTCCCACCCTCTGGAACTCGCTACCTCACACCATCAGAGACTCCTCCTCACTCACCACATTCAAAACATCACTCAAGACCCACCTGTTCAACACTGCATTCAACATTTAACCCACAGCATCTAACCCCTGACTATCTCCTCTCCTCTCCCTCCTTTGTGCTTTGAATATTTCCCTATTGATTCTTCTTTTTTTGCAATTGTCTTTATGTTTTGCTATGCGTTATGTTTTGCACTCTGTCAAAGCGTCTTTGGGCTTCCTGAAAAGCGCTATATAAAATAAATGCATTATTATTATTATTATTATTATTATGTGTTGGTGCAGGAAACCACTTTTGCACTTGTATTAGTGTGGAAAAACCACTTTTCGCACTTGTGATAGTGTTGAAAAACCACTTTTCGCACTTGTGTTAGTGTTGAAAAACCACTTTTCGCACTTGTGTTAGTGTTGAAAAACCACTTTTCGCACTTGTGTTAGTGTTGAAAAACCACTTATCGCACTTGTGTTGGTGCAGGAAACCACTTTTGCACTTGTATTAGTGTGGAAAAAACTCTTTTCGCACTTGTGTTAGTGTTGAAAAACAACTTTTCGCACTTGTGTTAGTGTTGAAAAACCACTTTTCGCACTTGTGTTAGTGTTGAAAAACCACTTTTCACACTTGTGTTGGTGCAGGAAACCACTTTTGCACTTGTATTAGTGTGGAAAAACCACTTTTTGCACCTGTGATAGTGTTGAAAAACCACATTTCGCACTTGTGTTAGTGTTGAAAAACCACTTTTCACACTTGTGTTGGTGCAGGAAACCACTTTTGCACTTGTATTAGTGTGGAAAAAACACTTTTTGCACTTGTGATAGTGTTGAAAAACCACTTTTCGCACTTGTGTTAGTGTTGAAAAACCACTTTTCGTACTTGTGTTGGTGCAGGAAACCACTTTTGCACTTGTATTAGTGTGGAAAAACCACTTTTCGCACTTTTGTTAGTGTTGAAAAAACACTTTTCGCACTTATGTTAGTGTTGAAAAACCACTTTTCGCACTTGTGTTAGTGTTGAAAACCACTTTTGCACTTGTATTAGTGTGGAAAAACCACTTTTCGCACTTGTGTTAGTGTTGAAAAACCACTTTTCGCACTTGTGTTAGTGTTGAAAAACCACTTTTCGCACTTGTGTTAGTGTTGAAAAACCACTTTTCGCACCTGTGATAGTGTTGAAAAACCACTTTTCGCACTTGTGTTAGTGTTGAAAAACCACTTTTCGCACTTGTGTTAGTGTTGAAAAACCACTTTTCGCACTTGTGTTAGTGTTGAAAAACCACTTTTCGCACTTGTATTAGTGTGGCAAAACCACTTTTAGCACCTGTGATAGTGTTGAAAAACCACATTTCGCACTTGTGTTAGTGTTGAAAAACCACTTTTCGCACTTGTGTTGGTGCAGGAAACCACTTTTGCACTTGTATTAGTGTGGAAAAAACACTTTTTGCACTTGTGCTAGTGTTGAAAAACCACTTTTCGCACTTGTGTTAGTGTTGAAAAACCACTTTTCGCACTTGTGTTAGTGTTGAAAAACCACTTTTCGCACTTGTGTTGGTGCGGGAAACCACTTTTGCACTTGTATTAGGGTGGAAAAAACACTTTTTGCACTTGTGTTAGTGTTGAAAAACCACTTTTCGCACTTGTGTTGGTGCAGGAAACCACTTTTGCACATGTATTAGTGTGGAAAAACCACTTTTCGCACTTGTGTTAGTGTTGAAAAAACACTTTTCGCACTTGTGTTAGTGTTGAAAAACAACTTTTCGCACTTGTGTTAGTGTTGAAAAACCACTTTTCGCACTTGTGTTGGTGCAGGGAACCACTTTTGCACTTGTATTAGTGTGGAAAAAACACTTTTTGCACTTGTGAAAGTGTTGAAAAACCACTTTTCGCACTTGTGTTAGTGTTGAAAAACCACTTTTCGCACCTGTGTTGGTGCAGGAAACCACTTTTGCACTTGTATTAGTGTGGAAAAACCACTTTTCGCACTTGTTATAGTGTTGAAAAACCACTTTTCGCACTTGTGTTAGTGTTGAAAAACCACTTTTCGCACTTGTGTTGGTGCAGGAAACCACTTTTGCACTTGTATTAGTGTGGAAAAAACACTTTTTGCATTTGTGATAGTGTTGAAAAACCACTTTTCGCACTTGTGTTAGTGTTGAAAAACCACTTTTCGCACTTGTGTTGGTGCAGGAAACCACTTTTGCACTTGTATTAGTGTGGAAAAACCACTTTTCGCACTTGTGTTAGTGTTGAAAAACCACTTTTCGCACTTGTGTTAGTGTTGAAAAACCACTTTTTGCACTTGTGTTAGTGTTGAAAAACCATTTTTCGCACTTGTGTTGGTGCAGGAAACAACTTTTGCACTTGTATTAGTGTGGAAAAACCACTTTTCGCACTTGTGTTAGTGTTGAAAAACCACTTTTCGCACTTGTGTTAGTGTTGAAAAAACACTTTTCGCACTTGTGTTGTTGCAGGAAACCACTTTTGCACTTGTATTAGTATGGAAAAACCACTTTTCGCACTTGTGTTAGTGTTGAAAAACCACTTTTCGCACTTGTGTTAGTGTTGAAAAACCACTTTTCGCACTTGTGTTAGTGTTGAAAAACCACTTTTCGCACTTGTGTTGGTGCAGGAAACCACTTTTGCACTTGTATTAGTGTGGAAAAACCACTTTTCGCACTTGCGTTAGTGTTGAAAAACCACTTTTCGCACTTGTGTTAGTGTTGAAACACCACTTTTCGCACTTGTGTTGGTGCAGGAAACCACTTTTGCACTTGTATTAGTGTGGAAAAACCACTTTTCGCACTTGTGTTAGTGTTGAAAAAACCACTTTTCGCACTTGTGTTAGTGTTGAAAAACCACTTTTCGCACTTTTGTTAGTGTTGAAAAACCACTTATCGCACATGTGTTGGTGCAGGAAACCACTTTTGCACTTGTATTAGTGTGGAAAAACCACTTTTCGCACTTGTGATAGTGTTGAAAAACCACTTTTCGCACTTGTGTTAGTGTTGAAAAACCACTTTTCGCACTTGTGTTAGTGTTGAAAAACCACTTTTCGCACTTGTGTTAGTGTTGAAAAACCACTTATCGCACTTGTGTTGGTGCAGGAAACCACTTTTGCACTTGTGTTAGTGTTGAAAAACAACTTTTCGCACTTGTGTTAGTGTTGAAAAACCACTTTTCGCACTTGTGTTAGTGTTGAAAAACCACTTTTCACACTTGTGTTGGTGCAGGAAACCACTTTTGCACTTGTATTAGTGTGGAAAAACCACTTTTTGCACCTGTGATAGTGTTGAAATACCACATTTCGCACTTGTGTTAGTGTTGAAAAACCACTTTTCACACTTGTGTTGGTGCAGGAAACCACTTTTGCACTTGTATTAGTGTGGAAAAAACACTTTTTGCACTTGTGATAGTGTTGAAAAACCACCTTTCGCACTTGTGTTAGTGTTGAAAAACCACTTTTCGTACTTGTGTTGGTGCAGGAAACCACTTTTGCACTTGTATTAGTGTGGAAAAACCACTTTTCGCACTTTTGTTAGTGTTGAAAAAACACTTTTCGCACTTATGTTAGTGTTGAAAAACCACTTTTCGCACTTGTGTTAGTGTTGAAAAACCACTTTTGCACTTGTATTAGTGTGGAAAAACCACTTTTCGCACTTGTGTTAGTGTTGAAAAACCACTTTTCGCACTTGTGTTAGTGTTGAAAAACCACTTTTCGCACTTGTGTTAGTGTTGAAAAACCACTTTTCGCACCTGTGATAGTGTTGAAAAACCACTTTTCGCACTTGTGTTAGTGTTGAAAAACCACTTTTCGCACTTGTGTTAGTGTTGAAAAACCACTTTTCGCACTTGTGTTAGTGTTGAAAAACCACTTTTCGCACTTGTATTAGTGTGGAAAAACCACTTTTAGCACCTGTGATAGTGTTGAAAAACCACATTTCGCACTTGTGTTAGTGTTGAAAAACCACTTTTCGCACTTGTGTTGGTGCAGGAAACCACTTTTGCACTTGTATTAGTGTGGAAAAAACACTTTTTGCACTTGTGCTAGTGTTGAAAAACCACTTTTCGCACTTGTGTTAGTGTTGAAAAACCACTTTTCGTACTTGTGTTGGTGCAGGAAACCACTTTTGCACTTGTATTAGTGTGGAAAAACCACTTTTCGCACTTTTATTAGTGTTGAAAAAACACTTTTCGCACTTGTGTTAGTGTTGAAAAACCACTTTTCGCACTTGTGTTAGTGTTGAAAAACCACTTTTGCACTTGTATTAGTGTGGAAAAACCACTTTTCGCACTTGTGTTAGTGTTGAAAAACCACTTTTCGCACTTGTGTTAGTGTTGAAAAACCACTTTTCGCACTTGTGTTAGTGTTGAAAAACCACTTTTTGCACTTGTGTTGGTGCAGGAAACCACTTTTGCACTTGTATTAGTGTGGAAAAACCACTTTTCGCACTTGTGTTAGTGTTGAAAAACCACTTTTCGCACTTGTGTTAGTGTTGAAAAACCACTTTTCGCACTTGTGTTGGTGCAGGAAACCACTTTTGCACTTGTATTAGTGTGGAAAAACCACTTTTCGCACTTGTGTTAGTGTTGAAAAACCACTTTTCGCACTTGTGTTAGTGTTGAAAAACCACTTTTCGCACTTGTGTTAGTGTTGAAAAACCACTTATCGCACTTGTATTGGTGCAGGAAACTACTTTTGCACTTGTATTAGTGTGGAAAAACCACTTTTCGCACTTGTGTTAGTGTTGAAAAACCACTTTTCGCACTTGTGTTAGTGTTGAAAAACCACTTTTCGCACTTGTGTTAGTGTTGAAAAACCACTTTTTGCACTTGTGTTAGTGTTGAAAAACCACTTATCGCACTTGTGTTGGTGCAGGAAACCACTTTTGCACTTGTATTAGTGTGGAAAAAACACTTTTCGCACTTGTGTTAGTGTTGAAAAACAACTTTTCGCACTTGTGTTAGTGTTGAAAAACCACTTTTCGCACTTGTGTTAGTGTTGAAAAACCACTTTTCGCACTTGTGTTGGTGCAGGAAACCACTTTTGCACTTGTATTAGTGTGGAAAAACCACTTTTCGCACTTGTGTTAGTGTTGAAAAACCACTTTTCGCACTTGTGTTAGTGTTGAAAAACCACTTTTCGCACTTGTGTTGGTGCAGGAAACCACTTTTGCACTTGTATTAGTGTGGAAAAAACACTTATCGCACTTGTGTTAGTGTTGAAAAACCACTTTTCGCACTTGTGTTAGTGTTGAAAAACCACTTTTCGCACTTGTGTTAGTGTTGAAAAACCACTTTTTGCACTTGTGTTAGTGTTGAAAAACCACTTTTCGCACTTGTGTTGGTGCAGGAAACCACTTTTGCACTTGTATTAGTGTGGAAAAACCACTTTTTGCACTTGTGATAGTGTTGAAAAACCACTTTTCGCACTTGTGTTAGTGTTGAAAAACCACTTTTCGCACTTGTGTTGGTGCAGGAAACCACTTTTGCACTTGTGTTAGTGTGGAAAAAACACTTTTTGCACTTGTGATAGTGTTGAAAAACCACTTTTCGCACTTGTGTTAGTGTTGAAAAACCACTTTTCGCACTTGTGTTGGTGCAGGAAACCACTTTTGCACTTGTATTAGTGTGGAAAAACCACTTTTCGCACTTGTGTTAGTGTTGAAAAAACACTTTTCACACTTGTGTTAGTGTTGAAAAACAACTTTTCGCACTTGTGTTAGTGTTTAAAAACCACTTTTCGCACTTGTGTTGGTGCAGGAAACCACTTTTGCACTTGTATTAGTGTGGAAAAAACACTTTTTGCACTTGTGAAAGTGTTGAAAAACCACTTTTCGCACTTGTGTTAGTGTTGAAAAACCACTTTTCGCACTTGTGTTGGTGCAGGAAACCACTTTTGCACTTGTATTAGTGTGGAAAAACCACTTTTCGCACTTGTTATAGTGTTGAAAAACCACTTTTCGCACTTGTGTTAGTGTTGAAAAACCACTTTTCGCACTTGTGTTGGTGCAGGAAACCACTTTTGCACTTGTATTAGTGTGGAAAAAACACTTTTTGCATTTGTGATAGTGTTGAAAAACCACTTTTCGCACTTGTGTTAGTGTTGAAAAACCACTTTTCGCACTTGTGTTGGTGCAGGAAACCACTTTTGCACTTGTATTAGTGTGGAAAAACCACTTTTCGCACTTGTGTTAGTGTTGAAAAACCACTTTTCGCACTTGTGTTAGTGTTGAAAAACCACTTTTTGCACTTGTGTTAGTGTTGAAAAACCATTTTTCGCACTTGTGTTGGTGCAGGAAACAACTTTTGCACTTGTATTAGTGTGGAAAAACCACTTTTCGCACTTGTGTTAGTGTTGAAAAACCACTTTTCGCACTTGTGTTAGTGTTGAAAAAACACTTTTCGCACTTGTGTTGTTGCAGGAAACCACTTTTGCACTTGTATTAGTATGGAAAAACCACTTTTCGCACTTGTGTTAGTGTTGAAAAACCACTTTTCGCACTTGTGTTAGTGTTGAAAAACCACTTTTCGCACTTGTGTTAGTGTTGAAAAACCACTTTTCGCACTTGTGTTGGTGCAGGAAACCACTTTTGCACTTGTATTAGTGTGGAAAAACCACTTTTCGCACTTGCGTTAGTGTTGAAAAACCACTTTTCGCACTTGTGTTAGTGTTGAAACACCACTTTTCGCACTTGTGTTGGTGCAGGAAACCACTTTTGCACTTGTATTAGTGTGGAAAAACCACTTTTCGCACTTGTGTTAGTGTTGAAAAACCACTTTTCGCACTTGTGTTAGTGTTGAAAAACCACTTTTCGCACTTTTGTTAGTGTTGAAAAACCACTTATCGCACATGTGTTGGTGCAGGAAACCACTTTTGCACTTGTATTAGTGTGGAAAAACCACTTTTCGCACTTGTGATAGTGTTGAAAAACCACTTTTCGCACTTGTGTTAGTGTTGAAAAACCACTTTTCGCACTTGTGTTAGTGTTGAAAAACCACTTTTCGCACTTGTGTTAGTGTTGAAAAACCACTTATCGCACTTGTGTTGGTGCAGGAAACCACTTTTGCACCTGTATTAGTGTGGAAAAAACTCTTTTCGCACTTGTGTTAGTGTTGAAAAACAACTTTTCGCACTTGTGTTAGTGTTGAAAAACCACTTTTCGCACTTGTGTTAGTGTTGAAAAACCACTTTTCACACTTGTGTTGGTGCAGGAAACCACTTTTGCACTTGTATTAGTGTGGAAAAACCACTTTTTGCACCTGTGATAGTGTTGAAATACCACATTTCGCACTTGTGTTAGTGTTGAAAAACCACTTTTCACACTTGTGTTGGTGCAGGAAACCACTTTTGCACTTGTATTAGTGTGGAAAAAACACTTTTTGCACTTGTGATAGTGTTGAAAAACCACCTTTCGCACTTGTGTTAGTGTTGAAAAACCACTTTTCGTACTTGTGTTGGTGCAGGAAACCACTTTTGCACTTGTATTAGTGTGGAAAAACCACTTTTCGCACTTTTGTTAGTGTTGAAAAAACACTTTTCGCACTTATGTTAGTGTTGAAAAACCACTTTTCGCACTTGTGTTAGTGTTGAAAAACCACTTTTGCACTTGTATTAGTGTGGAAAAACCACTTTTCGCACTTGTGTTAGTGTTGAAAAACCACTTTTCGCACTTGTGTTAGTGTTGAAAAACCACTTTTCGCACTTGTGTTAGTGTTGAAAAACCACTTTTCGCACCTGTGATAGTGTTGAAAAACCACTTTTCGCACTTGTGTTAGTGTTGAAAAACCACTTTTCGCACTTGTGTTAGTGTTGAAAAACCACTTTTCGCACTTGTGTTAGTGTTGAAAAACCACTTTTCGCACTTGTATTAGTGTGGAAAAACCACTTTTAGCACCTGTGATAGTGTTGAAAAACCACATTTCGCACTTGTGTTAGTGTTGAAAAACCACTTTTCGCACTTGTGTTGGTGCAGGAAACCACTTTTGCACTTGTATTAGTGTGGAAAAAACACTTTTTGCACTTGTGCTAGTGTTGAAAAACCACTTTTCGCACTTGTGTTAGTGTTGAAAAACCACTTTTCGTACTTGTGTTGGTGCAGGAAACCACTTTTGCACTTGTATTAGTGTGGAAAAACCACTTTTCGCACTTTTATTAGTGTTGAAAAAACACTTTTCGCACTTGTGTTAGTGTTGAAAAACCACTTTTCGCACTTGTGTTAGTGTTGAAAAACCACTTTTGCACTTGTATTAGTGTGGAAAAACCACTTTTCGCACTTGTGTTAGTGTTGAAAAACCACTTTTCGCACTTGTGTTAGTGTTGAAAAACCACTTTTCGCACTTGTGTTAGTGTTGAAAAACAAACCACTTTTTGCACTTGTGTTGGTGCAGGAAACCACTTTTGCACTTGTATTAGTGTGGAAAAACCACTTTTCGCACTTGTGTTAGTGTTGAAAAACCACTTTTCGCACTTGTGTTAGTGTTGAAAAACCACTTTTCGCACTTGTGTTGGTGCAGGAAACCACTTTTGCACTTGTATTAGTGTGGAAAAACCACTTTTCGCACTTGTTGTTAGTGTTGAAAAACCACTTTTCGCACTTGTGTTAGTGTTGAAAAACCACTTTTCGCACTTGTGTTAGTGTTGAAAAACCACTTATCGCACTTGTATTGGTGCAGGAAACTACTTTTGCACTTGTATTAGTGTGAAAAACCACTTTCGCACTTGTGTTTAGTGTTGAAAAACCACTTTTCGCACTTGTGTTAGTGTTGAAAAACCACTTTTCGCACTTGTGTTAGTGTTGAAAAACCACTTTTTGCACTTGTGTTAGTGTTGAAAACCACTTATCGCACTTGTGTTGGTGCAGGAAACCACTTTTGCACTTGTATTAGTGTGGAAAAAACACTTTTTGCACTTGTGCTAGTGTTGAAAAACCACTTTTCGCACTTGTGTTAGTGTTGAAAAACCACTTTTCGCACTTGTGTTAGTGTTGAAAAACAACTTTTCGCACTTGTGTTAGTGTTGAAAAACCACTTTTCGCACTTGTGTTAGTGTTGAAAAACACTTTTCGCACTTGTGTTGGTGCAGGAAACCACTTTTGCACTTGTATTAGTGTGGAAAAACCACTTTTCGCACTTGTGTTAGTGTTGAAAAACCACTTTTCGCACTTGTGTTAGTGTTGAAAAACCACTTTTCGCACTTGTGTTGGTGCAGGAAACCACTTTTGCACTTGTATTAGTGTGGAAAAAACACTTATCGCACTTGTGTTAGTGTTGAAAAACCACTTTTCGCACTTGTGTTAGTGTTGAAAAACCACTTTTCGCACTTGTGTTAGTGTTGAAAACCACTTTTTGCACTTGTGTTAGTGTTGAAAAACCACTTTTCGCACTTGTGTTGGTGCAGGAAACCACTTTTGCACTTGTATTAGTGTGGAAAAACCACTTTTTGCACTTGTGATAGTGTTGAAAAACCACTTTTCGCACTTGTGTTAGTGTTGAAAAACACTTTTCGCACTTGTGTTGGTGCAGGAAACACTTTTGCACTTGTATTAGTGTGGAAAAACCACTTTTCGCACTTGTGTTAGTGTTGAAAAAACACTTTTCACACTTGTGTTAGTGTTGAAAAACAACTTTTCGCACTTGTGTTGGTGCAGGAAACCACTTTTGCACTTGTATTAGTGTGGAAAAAACACTTTTTGCACTTGTGATAGTGTTGAAAAACCACTTTTCGCACTTGTGTTAGTGTTGAAAAACCACTTTTCGCACTTGTGTTGGTGCAGGAAACCACTTTTGCACTTGTATTAGTGTGGAAAAACCACTTTCGCACTTGTGTTAGTGTTGAAAAAACACTTTTCACACTTGTGTTAGTGTTGAAAAACAACTTTTCGCACTTGTGTTAGTGTTTAAAAACCACTTTTCGCACTTGTGTTGGTGCAGGAAACCACTTTTGCACTTGTATTAGTGTGGAAAAAAACACTTTTTGCACTTGTGAAAGTGTTGAAAAACCACTTTTCGCACTTGTGTTAGTGTTGAAAAACCACTTTTCGCACTTGTGTTGGTGCAGGAAACCACTTTTGCACTTGTATTAGTGTGGAAAAACCACTTTTCGCACTTGTTATAGTGTTGAAAAACCACTTTTCGCACTTGTGTTAGTGTTGAAAAACCACTTTTCGCACTTGTGTTGGTGCAGGAAACCACTTTTGCACTTGTATTAGTGTGGAAAAAACACTTTTTGCACTTGTGATAGTGTTGAAAAACCACTTTTCGCACTTGTGTTAGTGTTGAAAAACCACTTTTCGCACTTGTGTTGGTGCAGGAAACCACTTTTGCACTTGTATTAGTGTGGAAAAACCACTTTTCGCACTTGTGTTAGTGTTGAAAAACCACTTTTCGCACTTGTGTTAGTGTTGAAAAACCACTTTTCGCACTTGTGTTAGTGTTGAAAAACCACTTTTCGCACTTGTGTTGGTGCAGGAAACAACTTTTGCACTTGTATTAGTGTGGAAAAACCACTTTTCGCACTTGTGTTAGTGTTGAAAAACCACCTTTCGCACTTGTGTTAGTGTTGAAAAAACACTTTTCGCACTTGTGTTGTTGCAGGAAACCACTTTTGCACTTGTATTAGTGTGGAAAAACCACTTTTCGCACTTGTGTTAGTGTTGAAAAACCACTTTTCGCACTTGTGTTAGTGTTGAAAAACCACTTTTCGCACTTGTGTTAGTGTTGAAAAACCACTTTTCGCACTTGTGTTGGTGCAGGAAACCACTTTTGCACTTGTATTAGTGTGGAAAAACCACTTTTCGCACTTGTGTTAGTGTTGAAAAACCACTTTTCGCACTTGTGTTAGTGTTGAAACACCACTTTTCGCACGTGTGTTGGTGCAGGAAACCACTTTTGCACTTGTATTAGTGTGGAAAAACCACTGTTTCGCACTTGTGTTAGTGTTGAAAAACCACTTTTCGCACTTGTGTTAGTGTTGAAAAACCACTTTTCGCACTTGTGTTAGTGTTGAAAAACCACTTATCGCACATGTGTTGGTGCAGGAAACCACTTTTGCACTTGTATTAGTGTGGAAAAACCACTTTTCGCACTTGTGATAGTGTTGAAAAACCACTTTTCGCACTTGTGTTAGTGTTGAAAAACCACTTTTCGCACTTGTGTTAGTGTTGAAAAACCACTTTTCGCACTTGTGTTAGTGTTGAAAAACCACTTATCGCACTTGTGTTGGTGCAGGAAACCACTTTTGCACTTGTATTAGTGTGGAAAAAACTCTTTTCGCACTTGTGTTAGTGTTGAAAAACAACTTTTTGCACTTGTGTTAGTGTTGAAAAACCACTTTTCGCACTTGTGTTAATGTTGAAAAACCACTTTTCACACTTGTGTTGGTGCAGGAAACCACTTTTGCACTTGTATTAGTGTGGAAAAACCACTTTTTGCACCTGTGATAGTGTTGAAAAACCACATTTCGCACTTGTGTTAGTGTTGAAAAACCACTTTTCACACTTGTGTTGGTGCAGGAAACCACTTTTGCACTTGTATTAGTGTGGAAAAAACACTTTTTGCACTTGTGATAGTGTTGAAAAACCACTTTTCGCACTTGTGTTAGTGTTGAAAAACCACTTTTCGTACTTGTGTTGGTGCAGGAAACCACTTTTGCACTTGTATTAGTGTGGAAAAACCACTTTTCGCACTTGTGTTAGTGTTGAAAAAACACTTTTCACACTTGTGTTAGTGTTGAAACACCACTTTTCGCACTTGTGTTGGTGCAGGAAACCACTTTTGCACTTGTATTAGTGTGGAAAAACCACTTTTCGCACTTGTGTTAGTGTTGAAAAACCACTTTTCGCACTTGTGTTAGTGTTGAAAAACCACTTTTCGCACTTTTGTTAGTGTTGAAAAACCACTTATCGCACATGTGTTGGTGCAGGAAACCACTTTTGCACTTGTATTAGTGTGGAAAAACCACTTTTCGCACTTGTGATAGTGTTGAAAAACCACTTTTCGCACTTGTGTTAGTGTTGAAAAACCACTTTTCGCACTTGTGTTAGTGTTGAAAAACCACTTTTCGCACTTGTGTTAGTGTTGAAAAACCACTTATCGCACTTGTGTTGGTGCAGGAAACCACTTTTGCACTTGTATTAGTGTGGAAAAAACTCTTTTCGCACTTGTGTTAGTGTTGAAAAACAACTTTTCGCACTTGTGTTAGTGTTGAAAAACCACTTTTCGCACTTGTGTTAGTGTTGAAAAACCACTTTTCACACTTGTGTTGGTGCAGGAAACCACTTTTGCACTTGTATTAGTGTGGAAAAACCACTTTTTGCACCTGTGATAGTGTTGAAAAACCACATTTCGCACTTGTGTTAGTGTTGAAAAACCACTTTTCACACTTGTGTTGGTGCAGGAAACCACTTTTGCACTTGTATTAGTGTGGAAAAAACACTTTTTGCACTTGTGATAGTGTTGAAAAACCACTTTTCGCACTTGTGTTAGTGTTGAAAAACCACTTTTCGTACTTGTGTTGGTGCAGGAAACCACTTTTGCACTTGTATTAGTGTGGAAAAACCACTTTTCGCACTTTTGTTAGTGTTGAAAAAACACTTTTCGCACTTATGTTAGTGTTGAAAAACCACTTTTCGCACTTGTGTTAGTGTTGAAAAACCACTTTTGCACTTGTATTAGTGTGGAAAAACCACTTTTCGCACTTGTGTTAGTGTTGAAAAACCACTTTTCGCACTTGTGTTAGTGTCGAAAAACCACTTTTCGCACTTGTGTTAGTGTTGAAAAACCACTTTTCGCACCTGTGATAGTGTTGAAAAACCACTTTTCGCACTTGTGTTAGTGTTGAAAAACCACTTTTCGCACTTGTGTTAGTGTTGAAAAACCACTTTTCGCACTTGTGTTAGTGTTGAAAAACCACTTTTCGCACTTGTATTAGTGTGGCAAAACCACTTTTAGCACCTGTGATAGTGTTGAAAAACCACATTTCGCACTTGTGTTAGTGTTGAAAAACCACTTTTCGCACTTGTGTTGGTGCAGGAAACCACTTTTGCACTTGTATTAGTGTGGAAAAAACACTTTTTGCACTTGTGCTAGTGTTGAAAAACCACTTTTCGCACTTGTGTTAGTGTTGAAAAACCACTTTTCGCACTTGTGTTAGTGTTGAAAAACCACTTTTCGCACTTGTGTTGGTGCGGGAAACCACTTTTGCACTTGTATTAGGGTGGAAAAAACACTTTTTGCACTTGTGTTAGTGTTGAAAAACCACTTTTCGCACTTGTGTTGGTGCAGGAAACCACTTTTGCACATGTATTAGTGTGGAAAAACCACTTTTCGCACTTGTGTTAGTGTTGAAAAAACACTTTTCGCACTTGTGTTAGTGTTGAAAAACAACTTTTCGCACTTGTGTTAGTGTTGAAAAACCACTTTTCGCACTTGTGTTGGTGCAGGGAACCACTTTTGCACTTGTATTAGTGTGGAAAAAACACTTTTTGCACTTGTGAAAGTGTTGAAAAACCACTTTTCGCACTTGTGTTAGTGTTGAAAAACCACTTTTCGCACTTGTGTTGGTGCAGGAAACCACTTTTGCACTTGTATTAGTGTGGAAAAACCACTTTTCGCACTTGTTATAGTGTTGAAAAACCACTTTTCGCACTTGTGTTAGTGTTGAAAAACCACTTTTCGCACTTGTGTTGGTGCAGGAAACCACTTTTGCACTTGTATTAGTGTGGAAAAAACACTTTTTGCATTTGTGATAGTGTTGAAAAACCACTTTTCGCACTTGTGTTAGTGTTGAAAAACCACTTTTCGCACTTGTGTTGGTGCAGGAAACCACTTTTGCACTTGTATTAGTGTGGAAAAACCACTTTTCGCACTTGTGTTAGTGTTGAAAAACCACTTTTCGCACTTGTGTTAGTGTTGAAAAACCACTTTTTGCACTTGTGTTAGTGTTTAAAAACCATTTTTCGCACTTGTGTTGGTGCAGGAAACAACTTTTGCACTTGTATTAGTGTGGAAAAACCACTTTTCGCACTTGTGTTGGTGCAGGAAACCACTTTTGCACTTGTATTAGTGTGGAAAAACCACTTTTCGCACTTGCGTTAGTGTTGAAAAACCACTTTTCGCACTTGTGTTAGTGTTGAAACACCACTTTTCGCACTTGTGTTGGTGCAGGAAACCACTTTTGCACTTGTATTAGTGTGGAAAAACCACTTTTCGCACTTGTGTTAGTGTTGAAAAACCACTTTTCGCACTTGTGTTAGTGTTGAAAAACCACTTTTCGCACTTGTGTTAGTGTTGAAAAACCACTTTTTGCACTTGTGTTAGTGTTGAAAAACCACTTATCGCACTTGTGTTGGTGCAGGAAACCACTTTTGCACTTGTATTAGTGTGGAAAAAACACTTTTCGCACTTGTGTTAGTGTTGAAAAACAACTTTTCGCACTTGTGTTAGTGTTGAAAAACCACTTTTCGCACTTGTGTTAGTGTTGAAAAACCACTTTTCGCACTTGTGTTGGTGCAGGAAACCACTTTTGCACTTGTATTAGTGTGGAAAAAACCACTTTTCGCACTTGTGTTAGTGTTGAAAAACCACTTTTCGCACTTGTGTTAGTGTTGAAAAACCACTTTTCGCACTTGTGTTGGTGCAGGAAACCACTTTTGCACTTGTATTAGTGTGGAAAAAACACTTATCGCACTTGTGTTAGTGTTGAAAAACCACTTTTCGCACTTGTGTTAGTGTTGAAAAACCACTTTTCGCACTTGTGTTAGTGTTGAAAAACCACTTTTTGCACTTGTGTTAGTGTTGAAAAACCACTTTTCGCACTTGTGTTGGTGCAGGAAACCACTTTTGCACTTGTATTAGTGTGGAAAAACCACTTTTTGCACTTGTGATAGTGTTGAAAAACCACTTTTCGCACTTGTGTTAGTGTTGAAAAACCACTTTTCGCACTTGTGTTGGTGCAGGAAACCACTTTTGCACTTGTGTTAGTGTGGAAAAAACACTTTTTGCACTTGTGATAGTGTTGAAAAACCACTTTTCGCCCTTGTGTTAGTGTTGAAAAACCACTTTTCGCACTTGTGTTGGTGCAGGAAACCACTTTTGCACTTGTATTAGTGTGGAAAAACCACTTTTCGCACTTGTGTTAGTGTTGAAAAAACACTTTTCGCACTTGTGTTAGTGTTGAAAAACAACTTTTCGCACTTGTGTTAGTGTTTAAAAACCACTTTTCGCACTTGTGTTGGTGCAGGAAACCACTTTTGCACTTGTATTAGTGTGGAAAAAACACTTTTTGCACTTGTGAAAGTGTTGAAAAACCACTTTTCGCACTTGTGTTAGTGTTGAAAAACCACTTTTCGCACTTGTGTTGGTGCAGGAAACCACTTTTGCACTTGTATTAGTGTGGAAAAACCACTTTTCGCACTTGTTATAGTGTTGAAAAACCACTTTTCGCACTTGTGTTAGTGTTGAAAAACCACTTTTCGCACTTGTGTTGGTGCAGGAAACCACTTTTGCACTTGTATTAGTGTGGAAAAAACACTTTTTGCATTTGTGATAGTGTTGAAAAACCACTTTTCGCACTTGTGTTAGTGTTGAAAAACCACTTTTCGCACTTGTGTTGGTGCAGGAAACCACTTTTGCACTTGTATTAGTGTGGAAAAACCACTTTTCGCACTTGTGTTAGTGTTGAAAAACCACTTTTCGCACTTGTGTTAGTGTTGAAAAACCACTTTTTGCACTTGTGTTAGTGTTGAAAAACCATTTTTCGCACTTGTGTTGGTGCAGGAAACAACTTTTGCACTTGTATTAGTGTGGAAAAACCACTTTTCGCACTTGTGTTAGTGTTGAAAAACCACTTTTCGCACTTGTGTTAGTGTTGAAAAAACACTTTTCGCACTTGTGTTGTTGCAGGAAACCACTTTTGCACTTGTATTAGTATGGAAAAACCACTTTTCGCACTTGTGTTAGTGTTGAAAAACCACTTTTCGCACTTGTGTTAGTGTTGAAAAACCACTTTTCGCACTTGTGTTAGTGTTGAAAAACCACTTTTCGCACTTGTGTTGGTGCAGGAAACCACTTTTGCACTTGTATTAGTGTGGAAAAACCACTTTTCGCACTTGCGTTAGTGTTGAAAAACCACTTTTCGCACTTGTGTTAGTGTTGAAACACCACTTTTCGCACTTGTGTTGGTGCAGGAAACCACTTTTGCACTTGTATTAGTGTGGAAAAACCACTTTTCGCACTTGTGTTAGTGTTGAAAAACCACTTTTCGCACTTGTGTTAGTGTTGAAAAACCACTTTTCGCACTTTTGTTAGTGTTGAAAAACCACTTATCGCACATGTGTTGGTGCAGGAAACCACTTTTGCACTTGTATTAGTGTGGAAAAACCACTTTTCGCACTTGTGATAGTGTTGAAAAACCACTTTTCGCACTTGTGTTAGTGTTGAAAAACCACTTTTCGCACTTGTGTTAGTGTTGAAAAACCACTTTTCGCACTTGTGTTAGTGTTGAAAAACCACTTATCGCACTTGTGTTGGTGCAGGAAACCACTTTTGCACTTGTATTAGTGTGGAAAAAACTCTTTTCGCACTTGTGTTAGTGTTGAAAAACAATTTTCGCACTTGTGTTAGTGTTGAAAAACCACTTTTCGCACTTGTGTTAGTGTTGAAAAACCACTTTTCACACTTGTGTTGGTGCAGGAAACCACTTTTGCACTTGTATTAGTGTGGAAAAACCACTTTTTGCACCTGTGATAGTGTTGAAATACCACATTTCGCACTTGTGTTAGTGTTGAAAAACCACTTTTCACACTTGTGTTGGTGCAGGAAACCACTTTTGCACTTGTATTAGTGTGGAAAAAACACTTTTTGCACTTGTGATAGTGTTGAAAAACCACCTTTCGCACTTGTGTTAGTGTTGAAAAACCACTTTTCGTACTTGTGTTGGTGCAGGAAACCACTTTTGCACTTGTATTAGTGTGGAAAAACCACTTTTCGCACTTTTGTTAGTGTTGAAAAAACACTTTTCGCACTTATGTTAGTGTTGAAAAACCACTTTTCGCACTTGTGTTAGTGTTGAAAAACCACTTTTGCACTTGTATTAGTGTGGAAAAACCACTTTTCGCACTTGTGTTAGTGTTGAAAAACCACTTTTCGCACTGTGTTAGTGTTGAAAAACCACTTTTCGCACTTGTGTTAGTGTTGAAAAACCACTTTTCGCACCTGTGATAGTGTTGAAAAACCACTTTTCGCACTTGTGTTAGTGTTGAAAAACCACTTTTCGCACTTGTGTTAGTGTTGAAAAACCACTTTTCGCACTTGTGTTAGTGTTGAAAAACCACTTTCGCACTTGTATTAGTGTGGAAAAACCACTTTTAGCACCTGTGATAGTGTTGAAAAACCACATTTCGCACTTGTGTTAGTGTTGAAAAACCACTTTTCGCACTTGTGTTGGTGCAGGAAACCACTTTTGCACTTGTATTAGTGTGGAAAAAACACTTTTTGCACTTGTGCTAGTGTTGAAAAACCACTTTTCGCACTTGTGTTAGTGTTGAAAAACCACTTTTCGTACTTGTGTTGGTGCAGGAAACCACTTTTGCACTTGTATTAGTGTGGAAAAACCACTTTTCGCACTTTTATTAGTGTTGAAAAACACTTTTCGCACTTGTGTTAGTGTTGAAAAACCACTTTTCGCACTTGTGTTAGTGTTGAAAAACCACTTTTGCACTTGTATTAGTGTGGAAAAACCACTTTTCGCACTTGTGTTAGTGTTGAAAAACCACTTTTCGCACTTGTGTTAGTGTTGAAAAACCACTTTTCGCACTTGTGTTAGTGTTGAAAAACCACTTTTTGCACTTGTGTTGGTGCAGGAAACCACTTTTGCACTTGTATTAGTGTGGAAAAACCACTTTTCGCACTTGTGTTAGTGTTGAAAAACCACTTTTCGCACTTGTGTTAGTGTTGAAAAACCACTTTTTGCACTTGTGTTAGTGTTGAAAAACCATTTTTCGCACTTGTGTTGGTGCAGGAAACACTTTTGCACTTGTATTAGTGTGGAAAAACCACTTTTCGCACTTGTGTTAGTGTTGAAAAACCACTTTTCGCACTTGTGTTAGTGTTGAAAAAACACTTTTCGCACTTGTGTTGTTGCAGGAAACCACTTTTGCACTTGTATTAGTATGGAAAAACCACTTTTCGCACTTGTGTTAGTGTTGAAAAACCACTTTCGCACTTGTGTTAGTGTTGAAAAACCACTTTTCGCACTTGTGTTAGTGTTGAAAAACCACTTTTCGCACTTGTGTTGGTGCAGGAAACCACTTTTGCACTTGTATTAGTGTGGAAAAACCACTTTTCGCACTTGCGTTAAGTGTTGAAAAACCACTTTTCGCACTTGTGTTAGTGTTGAAACACCACTTTTCGCACTTGTGTTGGTGCAGGAAACCACTTTTGCACTTGTATTAGTGTGGAAAAACCACTTTTCGCACTTGTGTTAGTGTTGAAAAACCACTTTTCGCACTTGTGTTAGTGTTGAAAAACCACTTTTCGCACTTGTGTTAGTGTTGAAAAACCACTTTTTGCACTTGTGTTAGTGTTGAAAAACCACTTATCGCACTTGTGTTGGTGCAGGAAACCACTTTTGCACTTGTATTAGTGTGGAAAAAACACTTTTCGCACTTGTGTTAGTGTTGAAAAACAACTTTTCGCACTTGTGTTAGTGTTGAAAAACCACTTTTCGCACTTGTGTTAGTGTTGAAAAACCACTTTTCGCACTTGTGTTGGTGCAGGAAACCACTTTTGCACTTGTATTAGTGTGGAAAAACCACTTTTCGCACTTGTGTTAGTGTTGAAAAACACTTTTCGCACTTGTGTTAGTGTTGAAAAACCACTTTTCGCACTTGTGTTGGTGCAGGAAACCACTTTTGCACTTGTATTAGTGTGGAAAAAACACTTATCGCACTTGTGTTAGTGTTGAAAAACCACTTTTCGCACTTGTGTTAGTGTTGAAAAACCACTTTTCGCACTTGTGTTAGTGTTGAAAAACCACTTTTTGCACTTGTGTTAGTGTTGAAAAACCACTTTTCGCACTTGTGTTGGTGCAGGAAACCACTTTTGCACTTGTATTAGTGTGGAAAAACCACTTTTTGCACTTGTGATAGTGTTGAAAAACCACTTTTCGCACTTGTGTTAGTGTTGAAAAACCACTTTTCGCACTTGTGTTTGGTGCAGGAAACCACTTTTGCACTTGTGTTAGTGTGGAAAAAACACTTTTGCACTTGTGATAGTGTTGAAAAACCACTTTTCGCACTTGTGTTAGTGTTGAAAAACCACTTTCGCACTTGTGTTGGTGCAGGAAACCACTTTTGCACTTGTATTAGTGTGGAAAAACCACTTTTCGCACTTGTGTTAGTGTTGAAAAAACACTTTTCGCACTTGTGTTAGTGTTGAAAAACAACTTTTCGCACTTGTGTTAGTGTTTAAAAACCACTTTTCGCACTTGTGTTGGTGCAGGAAACCACTTTTGCACTTGTATTAGTGTGGAAAAAACACTTTTTGCACTTGTGAAAGTGTTGAAAAACCACTTTTCGCACTTGTGTTAGTGTTGAAAAACACTTTTCGCACTTGTGTTGGTGCAGGAAACCACTTTTGCACTTGTATTAGTGTGGAAAAACCACTTTTCGCACTTGTTATAGTGTTGAAAAACCACTTTTCGCACTTGTGTTAGTGTTGAAAAACCACTTTTCGCACTTGTGTTGGTGCAGGAAACCACTTTTGCACTTGTATTAGTGTGGAAAAAACACTTTTTGCATTTGTGATAGTGTTGAAAAACCACTTTTCGCACTTGTGTTAGTGTTGAAAAACCACTTTTCGCACTTGTGTTGGTGCAGGAAACCACTTTTGCACTTGTATTAGTGTGGAAAAACACTTTTCGCACTTGTGTTAGTGTTGAAAAACCACTTTTCGCACTTGTGTTAGTGTTGAAAAACCACTTTTTTGCACTTGTGTTAGTGTTGAAAAACCATTTTTCGCACTTGTGTTGGTGCAGGAAACAACTTTTGCACTTGTATTAGTGTGGAAAAACCACTTTTCGCACTTGTGTTAGTGTTGAAAAACCACTTTTCGCACTTGTGTTAGTGTTGAAAAAACACTTTTCGCACTTGTGTTGTTGCAGGAAACCACTTTTGCACTTGTATTAGTATGGAAAAACCACTTTTCGCACTTGTGTTAGTGTTGAAAAACCACTTTTCGCACTTGTGTTAGTGTTGAAAAAACCACTTTTCGCACTTGTGTTAGTGTTGAAAAACCACTTTTCGCACTTGTGTTGGTGCAGGAAACCACTTTTGCACTTGTATTAGTGTGGAAAAACCACTTTTCGCACTTGCGTTAGTGTTGAAAAACCACTTTTCGCACTTGTGTTAGTGTTGAAACACCACTTTTCGCACTTGTGTTGGTGCAGGAAACCACTTTTGCACTTGTATTAGTGTGGAAAAACCACTTTTCGCACTTGTGTTAGTGTTGAAAAACCACTTTTCGCACTTGTGTTAGTGTTGAAAAACACTTTTCGCACTTTTGTTAGTGTTGAAAAACCACTTATCGCACATGTGTTGGTGCAGGAAACCACTTTTGCACTTGTATTAGTGTGGAAAAACCACTTTTCGCACTTGTGATAGTGTTGAAAACCACTTTTCGCACTTGTGTTAGTGTTGAAAAACCACTTTTCGCACTTGTGTTAGTGTTGAAAAACCACTTTTCGCACTTGTGTTAGTGTTGAAAAACCACTTATCGCACTTGTGTTGGTGCAGGAAACCACTTTTGCACTTGTATTAGTGTGGAAAAAACTCTTTTCGCACTTGTGTTAGTGTTGAAAAACAACTTTTCGCACTTGTGTTAGTGTTGAAAAACCACTTTTCGCACTTGTGTTAGTGTTGAAAAACCACTTTTCACACTTGTGTTGGTGCAGGAAACCACTTTTGCACTTGTATTAGTGTGGAAAAACCACTTTTTGCACCTGTGATAGTGTTGAAATACCACATTTCGCACTTGTGTTAGTGTTGAAAAACCACTTTTCACACTTGTGTTGTGCAAGAAACCACTTTTGCACTTGTATTAGTGTGGAAAAAACACTTTTTGCACTTGTGATAGTGTTGAAAAACCACTTTCGCACTTGTGTTAGTGTTGAAAAACCACTTTTCGTACTTGTGTTGGTGCAGGAAACCACGTTTTGCACTTGTATTAGTGTGGAAAACCACTTTCGCACTTTTGTTAGTGTTGAAAAAACACTTTTCGCACTTATGTAGTGTTGAAAACCACTTTTCGCACTTGTGTTAGTGTTGAAAAACCACTTTTGCACTTGTATTAGTGTGGAAAAACCACTTTTCGCACTTGTGTTAGTGTTGAAAAACCACTTTTCGCACTTGTGTTAGTGTTGAAAAACCACTTTTCGCACTTGTGTTAGTGTTGAAAAACCACTTTTCGCACCTGTGATAGTGTTTGAAAAACCACTTTTCGCACTTGTGTTAGTGTTGAAAAACCACTTTTCGCACTTGTGTTAGTGTTGAAAAACCACTTTTCGCACTTGTGTTAGTGTTGAAAAACCACTTTTCGCACTTGTATTAGTGTGGAAAAACCACTTTTAGCACCTGTGATAGTGTTGAAAAACCACATTTCGCACTTGTGTTAGTGTTGAAACACCACTTTTCGCACTTGTGTTGGTGCAGGAAACCACTTTTGCACTTGTATTAGTGTGGAAAAACCACTTTTCGCACTTGTGTTAGTGTTGAAAAACACTTTTCGCACTTGTGTTAGTGTTGAAAAACCACTTTTCGCACTTGTGTTAGTGTTGAAAAACCACTTTTTGCACTTGTGTTAGTGTTGAAAAACCACTTATCGCACTTGTGTTGGTGCAGGAAACCACTTTTGCACTTGTATTAGTGTGGAAAAAACACTTTTCGCACTTGTGTTAGTGTTGAAAAACAACTTTTCGCACTTGTGTTAGTGTTGAAAAACCACTTTTCGCACTTGTGTTAGTGTTGAAAAACCACTTTTCGCACTTGTGTTGGTGCAGGAAACCACTTTTGCACTTGTATTAGTGTGGAAAAACCACTTTTCGCACTTGTGTTAGTGTTGAAAAACCACTTTTCGCACTTGTGTTAGTGTTGAAAAACCACTTTTCGCACTTGTGTTGGTGCAGGAAACCACTTTTGCACTTGTATTAGTGTGGAAAAAACACTTATCGCACTTGTGTTAGTGTTGAAAAACCACTTTTCGCACTTGTGTTAGTGTTGAAAAACCACTTTTCGCACTTGTGTTAGTGTTGAAAAACCACTTTTTGCACTTGTGTTAGTGTTGAAAAACCACTTTTCGCACTTGTGTTGGTGCAGGAAACCACTTTTGCACTTGTATTAGTGTGGAAAAACCACTTTTTGCACTTGTGATAGTGTTGAAAAACCACTTTTCGCACTTGTGTTAGTGTTGAAAAACCACTTTTCGCACTTGTGTTGGTGCAGGAAACCACTTTTGCACTTGTGTTAGTGTGGAAAAAACACTTTTTTGCACTTGTGATAGTGTTGAAAAACCACTTTTCGCACTTGTGTTAGTGTTGAAAAAACCACTTTCGCACTTGTGTTGGTGCAGGAAACCACTTTTGCACTTGTATTAGTGTGGAAAAACCACTTTTCGCACTTGTGTTAGTGTTGAAAAAACACTTTTCGCACTTGTGTTAGTGTTGAAAAACAACTTTTCGCACTTGTGTTAGTGTTTAAAAACCACTTTTCGCACTTGTGTTGGTGCAGGAAACACTTTTGCACTTGTATTAGTGTGGAAAAAACACTTTTTGCACTTGTGAAAGTGTTGAAAAACCACTTTTCGCACTTGTGTTAGTGTTGAAAAACCACTTTTCGCACTTGTGTTGGTGCAGGAAACCACTTTTGCACTTGTATTAGTGTGGAAAAACCACTTTTCGCACTTGTTATAGTGTTGAAAAACCACTTTTCGCACTTGTGTTAGTGTTGAAAAACCACTTTTCGCACTTGTGTTGGTGCAGGAAACCACTTTTGCACTTGTATTAGTGTGGAAAAAACACTTTTTGCATTTGTGATAGTGTTGAAAAACCACTTTTCGCACTTGTGTTAGTGTTGAAAAACCACTTTTCGCACTTGTGTTGGTGCAGGAAACCACTTTTGCACTTGTATTAGTGTGGAAAAACCACTTTTCGCACTTGTGTTAGTGTTGAAAAACCACTTTTCGCACTTGTGTTAGTGTTGAAAAACCACTTTTTGCACTTGTGTTAGTGTGAAAAACCATTTTTCGCACTTGTGTTGGTGCAGGAAACAACTTTTGCACTTGTATTAGTGTGGAAAAACCACTTTTCGCACTTGTGTTAGTGTTGAAAAACCACTTTTCGCACTTGTGTTAGTGTTGAAAAAACACTTTTCGCACTTGTGTTGTTGCAGGAAACCACTTTTGCACTTGTATTAGTATGGAAAAACCACTTTCGCACTTGTGTTAGTGTTGAAAAACCACTTTTCGCACTTGTGTTAGTGTTGAAAAACCACTTTTCGCACTTGTGTTAGTGTTGAAAAACCACTTTTCGCACTTGTGTTGGTGCAGGAAACCACTTTTGCACTTGTATTAGTGTGGAAAAACCACTTTTCGCACTTGCGTTAGTGTTGAAAAACCACTTTTCGCACTTGTGTTAGTGTTGAAACACCACTTTTCGCACTTGTGTTGGTGCAGGAAACCACTTTTGCACTTGTATTAGTGTGGAAAAACCACTTTTCGCACTTGTGTTAGTGTTGAAAAACCACTTTTCGCACTTGTGTTAGTGTTGAAAAACCACTTTTCGCACTTTTGTTAGTGTTGAAAAACCACTTATCGCACATGTGTTGGTGCAGGAAACCACTTTTGCACTTGTATTAGTGTGGAAAAACCACTTTTCGCACTTGTGATAGTGTTGAAAAACCACTTTTCGCACTTGTGTTAGTGTTGAAAAACCACTTTTCGCACTTGTGTTAGTGTTGAAAAACCACTTTTCGCACTTGTGTTAGTGTTGAAAAACCACTTATCGCACTTGTGTTGGTGCAGGAAACCACTTTTGCACTTGTATTAGTGTGGAAAAAACTCTTTTCGCACTTGTGTTAGTGTTGAAAAACAACTTTTCGCACTTGTGTTAGTGTTGAAAAACCACTTTTCGCACTTGTGTTAGTGTTGAAAAACCACTTTTCACACTTGTGTTGGTGCAGGAAACCACTTTTGCACTTGTATTAGTGTGGAAAAACCACTTTTTGCACCTGTGATAGTGTTGAAATACCACATTTCGCACTTGTGTTAGTGTTGAAAAACCACTTTTCACACTTGTGTTGGTGCAAGAAACCACTTTTGCACTTGTATTAGTGTGGAAAAAACACTTTTTGCACTTGTGATAGTGTTGAAAAACCACCTTTCGCACTTGTGTTAGTGTTGAAAAACCACTTTTCGTACTTGTGTTGGTGCAGGAAACCACTTTTGCACTTGTATTAGTGTGGAAAAACCACTTTTCGCACTTTTGTTAGTGTGAAAAAACACTTTTCGCACTTATGTTAGTGTTGAAAAACCACTTTTCGCACTTGTGTTAGTGTTGAAAAACCACTTTTGCACTTGTATTAGTGTGGAAAAACCACTTTTCGCACTTGTGTTAGTGTTGAAAAACCACTTTTCGCACTTGTGTTAGTGTTGAAAAACCACTTTTCGCACTTGTGTTAGTGTTGAAAAACCACTTTTCGCACCTGTGATAGTGTTGAAAAACCACTTTTCGCACTTGTGTTAGTGTTGAAAAACCACTTTTCGCACTTGTGTTAGTGTTGAAAAACCACTTTTCGCACTTGTATTAGTGTGGAAAAACCACTTTTAGCACCTGTGATAGTGTTGAAAAACCACATTTCGCACTTGTGTTAGTGTTGAAACACCACTTTTCGCACTTGTGTTGGTGCAGGAAACCACTTTTGCACTTGTATTAGTGTGGAAAAACCACTTTCGCACTTGTGTTAGTGTTGAAAAACCACTTTTCGCACTTGTGTTAGTGTTGAAAAACCACTTTTCGCACTTGTGTTAGTGTTGAAAAACCACTTTTTGCACTTGTGTTAGTGTTGAAAAAACACTTATCGCACTTGTGTTGGTGCAGGAAACCACTTTTGCACTTGTATTAGTGTGGAAAAAACACTTTTCGCACTTGTGTTAGTGTTGAAAAACAACTTTTCGCACTTGTGTTAGTGTTGAAAAACCACTTTCGCACTTGTGTTAGTGTTGAAAAACCACTTTTCGCACTTGTGTTGGTGCAGGAAACCACTTTTGCACTTGTATTAGTGTGGAAAAACCACTTTTCGCACTTGTGTTAGTGTTGAAAAACCACTTTTCGCACTTGTGTTAGTGTTGAAAAACACTTTTCGCACTTGTGTTGGTGCAGGAAACCACTTTTGCACTTGTATTAGTGTGGAAAAAACACTTATCGCACTTGTGTTAGTGTTGAAAAACCACTTTTCGCACTTGTGTTAGTGTTGAAAAACCACTTTTCGCACTTGTGTTAGTGTTGAAAAACCACTTTTTGCACTTGTGTTAGTGTTGAAAAACCACTTTTCGCACCTTGTGTTGGTGCAGGAAACCACTTTTGCACTTGTATTAGTGTGGAAAAACCACTTTTTGCACTTGTGATAGTGTTTGAAAAACCACTTTTCGCACTTGTGTTAGTGTTGAAAAACCACTTTTCGCA
>NW_027619016.1:0-55120 GCF_964187855.1 Myxine glutinosa
AAGTGGTTTTTCCACACTAATACAAGTGCAAAAGTGGTTTCCTGCACCAACACAAGTGCGAAAAGTGGATTTTCAACACTAACACAAGTGCGAAAAGTGGTTTATCAACACTATTACAAGTGCAAAAAGTGTTTTTTCCACACTAATACAAGTGCAAAAGTGGTTTCCTGCACCAACACAATTGCGAAAAGTGGTTTTTCAACACTAACACAAGTGCGAAAAGTGGTTTTTCAACACTAACACAAGTGCGAAAAGTGGTTTTTCCACACTAATACAAGTGCAAAAGTGGTTTCCTGCACCAACACAAGTGCGAAAAGTGGTTTTTCAACACTAACACAAGTGCGAAAAGTGGTTTTTCAACACTATCACAAGTGCAAAAAGTGTTTTTTCCACACTAATACAAGTGCAAAAGTGGTTTCCTGCACCAACACAAGTGCGAAAAGTAGTTTTTCAACACTAACACAAGTGTGAAAAGTGTTTTTCAACACTAACACAAGTGTGAAAAGTGGTTTTTCCACACTAATACAAGTGCAAAAGTGGTTTCCTGCACCAACACAAGTGCGAAAAGTGGTTTTTCAACACTAACACAAGTGCGGAAAGTGGTTTTTCAACACTAACACAAGTGCAAAAAGTGGTTTTTCCACACTAATACAAGTGCAAAAGTGGTTTCCTGCACCAACACAAGTGCGAAAAGTGGTTTTTCAACACTAACACAAGGGCGAAAAGTGGTTTTTCAACACTATCACAAGTGCAAAAAGTGTTTTTTCCACACTAATACAAGTGCAAAAGTGGTTTCCTGCACCAACACAAGTGCGAAAAGTGGTTTTTCAACACTAACACAAGTGCAAAAAGTGGTTTTTCAACACTAACACAAGTGCGAAAAGTGCTTTTTCCACACTAATACAAGTGCAAAAGTGGTTTCCTGCACCAATACAAGTGCGAAAAGTGGTTTTTCAACACTAACACAAGTGCGAAAGTGGTTTTTCAACAATATCACAAGTGCAAAAAGTGTTTTTTCCACACTAATACAAGTGCAAAAGTGGTTTCCTGCACCAACACAAGTGCGAAAAGTGGTTTTTCAACACTATCACAAGTGCAAAAAGTGTTTTTTCTCCACTAATACAATTGCAAAAGTGGTTTCCTGCACCAACACATGTGCGAAAAGTGGTTTTTCAACACTAACACAAGTGCGAAAAGTGTTTTTTCAACACTAACACAAGTGCAAAAAGTGGTTTTTCCACACTAATACAAGTGCAAAAGTGGTTTCCTGCACCAACACAAGTGCGAAAAGTGGTTTTTCAACACTAACACAAGTGCGAAAAGTGGTTTTTCAACACTATCACAAGTGCAAAAAGTGTTTTTTCCACACTAATACAAGTGCAAAAGTGGTTTCCTGCACCAACACAAGTGCGAAAAGTAGTTTTTCAACACTAACACAAGTGTGAAAAGTGGTTTTTCAACACTAACACAAGTGTGAAAAGTGGTTTTTCCACACTAATACAAGTGCAAAAGTGGTTTCCTGCACCAACACAAGTGCGAAAAGTGGTTATTCAACACTAACACAAGGGAGAAAAGTGGTTTTTCAACACTAACACAAGTGCAAAAAGTGGTTTTTCCACACTAATACAAGTGCAAAAGTGGTTTCCTGCACCAACACAAGTGCGAAAAGTGGTTTTTCAACACTAACACAAGTGCGAAAAGTGGTTTTTCAACACTATCACAAGTGCAAAAAGTGTTTTTTCCACACTAACACAAGTGCAAAAGTGGTTTCCTGCACCAACACAAGTGCGAAAAGTGGTTTTTCAACACTATCACAAGTGCAAAAAGTGTTTTTTCCACACTAATACAAGTGCAAAAGTGGTTTCCTGCACCAACACAACTGCGCAAAGTGGTTTTTCAACACTAACACAAGTGCAAAAAGTGGTTTTTCAACACTATCACAAGTGCAAAAAGTGTTTTTTCCACACTAACACAAGTGCAAAAGTGGTTTCCTGCACCAACACAAGTGCGAAAAGTGGTTTTTCAACACTAACACAAGTGCGAAAAGTGGTTTTTCAACACTAACACAAGTGCGAAAAGTGGTTTTTCCACACTAATACAAGTGCAAAAGTGGTTGCCTGCACCAACACAAGTGCGAAAAGTGGTTTTTCAACACTAACACAAGTGTGAAAAGTGGTTTTTCAACACTAACACAAGTGCGAAAAGTGGTTTTTCCACACTAATACAAGTGCAAAAGTGGTTTCCTGCACCAACACAACTGCGAAAAGTGGATTTTCAAAACTAACACAAGTGCGAAAAGTGTTTTTTCCACACTAATACAAGTGCAAAAGTGGTTTCCTGCACCAACACAAGTGCGAAAAGTGGTTTTTCAACACTATCACAAGTGCAAAAAGTGATTTTTCTACACTAATACAAGTGCAAAAGTGGTTTCTTGCACCAACACATGTGCGAAAAGTGGTTTTTCAACACTACCACAAGTGCGAAAAGTGGATTTTCAACACTAACACAAGTGCGAAAAGTGGTTTTTCAACACTAACACAATTGCGAAAAGTGGTTTTTCAACACTAACACAAGTGCAAAAAGTGTTTTTTCCACACTAATACAAGTGCAAAAGTGGTTTCCTGCACCAACACAAGTGCGAAAAGTGGTTTTTCAACACTATCACAAGTGCAAAAAGTGATTTTTCTACACTAATACAAGTGCAAAAGTGGTTTCTTGCACCAACACATGTGCGAAAAGTGGTTTTTCAACACTAACACAAGTGCGAAAAGTGGATTTTCAACACTAACACAAGTGCGAAAAGTGGTTTTTCCACACTAATACAAGTGCAAAAGTGGTTTCCTGCACCAACACAACTGCGAAAAGTGGATTTTCAACACTAACACAAGTGCGAAAAGTGTTTTTTCCACACTAATACAAGTGCAAAAGTGGTTTCCTGCACCAACACAAGTGCGAAAAGTGGTTTTTCAACACTATCACAAGTGCAAAAAGTGGTTTTTCCACACTAGTACAAGTGCAAAAGTGGTTTCCTGCACCAACACAACTGCGAAAAGTGGATTTTCAACACTAACACAAGTGCGAAAAGTGTTTTTTCCACACTAATACAAGTGCAAAAGTGGTTTCCTGCACCAACACAAGTGCGAAAAGTGGTTTTTCAACACTATCACAAGTGCAAAAAGTGATTTTTCTACACTAATACAAGTGCAAAAGTGGTTTCTTGCACCAACACATGTGCGAAAAGTGGTTTTTCAACACTAACACAAGTGCGAAAAGTGGATTTTCAACACTAACACAAGTGCGAAAAGTGGTTTTTCAACATTAACACAATTGCGAAAAGTGGTTTTTCAACACTAACACAAGTGCAAAAAGTGTTTTTTCCACACTAATACAAGTGCAAAAGTGGTTTCCTGCACCAACACAAGTGCGAAAAGTGGTTTTTCAACACAATCACAAGTGCAAAAAGTGATTTTTCTACACTAATACAAGTGCAAAAGTGGTTTCTTGCACCAACACATGTGCGAAAAGTGGTTTTTCAACACTAACACAAGTGCGAAAAGTGGATTTTCAACACTAACACAAGTGCGAAAAGTGGTTTTTCAACACTAACACAATTGCGAAAAGTGGTTTTTCAACACTAACACAAGTGCGAAAAGTGGTTTTTCCACACTAATACAAGTGCAAAAGTGGTTTCCTGCACCAACACAAGTGCGAAAAGTGGTTTTTCAACACTAACACAAGTGCGAAAAGTGGTTTTTCAACACTATCACAAGTGCAAAAAGTGTTTTTTCCACACTAACACAAGTGCAAAAGTGCTTTCCTGCACCAACACAAGTGCGAAAAGTGGTTTTTCAACACTAACACAAGTGCGAAAAGTGGTTTTTCAACACTATCACAAGTGCAAAAAGTGTTTTTCCACACTAATACAAGTGCAAAAGTGGTTTCCTGCACCAACACAACTGCGAAAATTGGTTTTTCAACACTAACACAAGTGCGAAAAGTGGTTTTTCAACACTATCACAAGTGCATAAAGTGTTTTTTCCACACTAACACAAGTGCAAAAGTGGTTTCCTGCACCAACACAAGTGCGAAAAGTGGTTTTTCAACACTAACACAAGTGCGAAAAGTGGTTTTTCAACACTAACACAAGTGCGAAAAGTGGTTTTTCCACACTAATGCAAGTGCAAAAGTGGTTGACTGCACCAACACAAGTGCGAAAAGTGGTTTTTCAACACTAACACAAGTGTGAAAAGTGGTTTTTCAACACTAACACAAGTGCGAAAAGTGGTTTTTCCACACTAATACAAGTGCAAAAGTGGTTTCCTGCACCAACACAAGTGCGAAAAGTGGATTTTCAACACTAACACAAGTGCGAAAAGTGGTTTATCAACACTATCACAAGTGCAAAAAGTGTTTTTTCCACACTAATACAAGTGCAAAAGTGGTTTCCTGCACCAACACAAGTGCGAAAAGTGGTTTTTCAACACTAACACAAGTGCGAAAAGTGGTTTTTCAACACTAACACAAGTGCGAAAAGTGGTTTTTCCACACTAATACAAGTGCAAAAGTGGTTGCCTGCACCAATACAAGTGCGAAAAGTGGTTTTTCAACACTAACACAAGTGTGAAAAGTGGTTTTTCAACACTAACACATGTGCGAAAAGTGGTTTTTCCACACTAATACAAGTGCAAAAGTGGTTGCCTGCACCAACACATGTGCGAAAAGTGGTTTTTCAACACTAACACAAGTGCGAAAAGTGGATTTTCAACACTAACACAAGTGCGAAAAGTGGTTTTTCAACACTAACACAATTGCGAAAAGTGGTTTTTCAACACTAACACAAGTGCAAAAAGTGTTTTTTCCACACTAATACAAGTGGAAAAGTGGTTTCCTGCACCAACACAAGTGCGAAAAGTGGTTTTTCAACACAATCACAAGTGCAAAAAGTGATTTTTCTACACTAATGCAAGTGCAAAAGTGGTTTCTTGCACCAACACATGTGCGAAAAGTGGTTTTTCAACACTAACACAAGTGCGAAAAGTGGATTTTCAACACTAACACAAGTGTGAAAAGTGGTTTTTCAACACTAACACAATTGCGAAAAGTGGTTTTTCAACACTAACACAAGTGCGAAAAGTGGGTTTTTCCACACTAATACAAGTGCAAAAGTGGTTTCCTGCACCAACACAAGTGCGAAAAGTGGTTTTTGAACACTAACACAAGTGCAAAAAGTGTTTTTTCAACATTATCACAAGTGCAAAAAGTGTTTTTTCCACACTAATACAAGTGCAAAAGTGGTTTCCTGCACCAACACAAGTGCGAAAAGTGGTTTTTCAACACTAACACAAGTGCAAAAAGTGGTTTTTCAACACTATCACAAGTGCAAAAAGTGTCTTTTCCACACTAATACAAGTGCAATAGTGGTTTCCTGCACCAACACAAGTGCGAAAAGTGGTTTTTCAACACTAACACAAGTGCGAAAAGTGGTTTTTCAACACTTACACAAGTGCGAAAAGTGGTTTTTCCACACTAATACAAGTGCAAAAGTGGTTTCCTGCACCAATACAAGTGCGAAAAGTGGTTTTTCAACACTAACACAAGTGCGAAAGTGGTTTTTCAACAATATCACAAGTGCAAAAAGTGTTTTTTCCACACTAATACAAGTGCAAAAGTGGTTTCCTGCACCAACACAAGTGCGAAAAGTGGTTTTCAACACTATCACAAGTGCAAAAAGTGTTTTTTCTCCACTAATACAAGTGCAAAAGTGGTTTCCTGCACCAACACAAGTGCGAAAAGTGGTTTTTCAACACTAACACAAGTGCGAAAAGTGGTTTTTCAACACTAACACAAGTGCAAAAAGTGTTTTTTCCACACTAATACAAGTGCAAAAGTGGTTTCCTGCACCAACACAAGTGCGAAAAGTAGTTTTTCAACACTAACACAAGTGTGAAAAGTGGTTTTTCAACACTAACACAAGTGTGAAAAGTGGTTTTTCCACACTAATACAAGTGCAAAAGTGGTTTCCTGCACCAACACAAGTGCGAAAAGTGGTTATTCAACACTAACACAAGGGAGAAAAGTGGTTTTTCAACACTAACACAAGTGCAAAAAGTGGTTTTTCCACACTAATACAAGTGCAAAAGTGGTTTCCTGCACCAACACAAGTGCGAAAAGTGGTTTTTCAACACTAACACAAGTGCGAAAAGTGGTTTTTCAACACTATCACAAGTGCAAAAAGTGTTTTTTCCACACTAACACAAGTGCAAAAGTGGTTTCCTGCACCAACACAAGTGCGAAAAGTGGTTTTTCAACACTATCACAAGTCCAAAAAGTGTTTTTTCCACACTAATACAAGTGCAAAAGTGGTTTCCTGCACCAACACAACTGCGCAAAGTGGTTTTTCAACACTAACACAAGTGCAAAAAGTGGTTTTTCAACACTATCACAAGTGCAAAAAGTGTTTTTTCCACACTAACACAAGTGCAAAAGTGGTTTCCTGCACCAACACAAGTGCGAAAAGTGGTTTTTCAACACTAACACAAGTGCGAAAAGTGGTTTTTCAACACTAACACAAGTGCGAAAAGTGGTTTTTCCACACTAATACAAGTGCAAAAGTGGTTGCCTGCACCAACACAAGTGCGAAAAGTGGTTTTTCAACACTAACACAAGTGTGAAAAGTGGTTTTTCAACACTAACACAAGTGCGAAAAGTGGTTTTTCCACACTAATACAAGTGCAAAAGTGGTTTCCTGCACCAACACAACTGCGAAAAGTGGATTTTCAAAACTAACACAAGTGCGAAAAGTGTTTTTTCCACACTAATACAAGTGCAAAAGTGGTTTCCTGCACCAACACAAGTGCGAAAAGTGGTTTTTCAACACTATCACAAGTGCAAAAAGTGATTTTTCTACACTAATACAAGTGCAAAAGTGGTTTCTTGCACCAACACATGTGCGAAAAGTGGTTTTTCAACACTACCACAAGTGCGAAAAGTGGATTTTCAACACTAACACAAGTGCGAAAAGTGGTTTTTCAACACTAACACAATTGCGAAAAGTGGTTTTTCAACACTAACACAAGTGCAAAAAGTGTTTTTTCCACACTAATACAAGTGCAAAAGTGGTTTCCTGCACCAACACAAGTGCGAAAAGTGGTTTTTCAACACTATCACAAGTGCAAAAAGTGATTTTTCTACACTAATACAAGTGCAAAAGTGGTTTCTTGCACCAACACATGTGCGAAAAGTGGTTTTTCAACACTAACACAAGTGCGAAAAGTGGATTTTCAACACTAACACAAGTGCGAAAAGTGGTTTTTCCACACTAATACAAGTGCAAAAGTGGTTTCCTGCACCAACACAACTGCGAAAAGTGGATTTTCAACACTAACACAAGTGCGAAAAGTGTTTTTTCCACACTAATACAAGTGCAAAAGTGGTTTCCTGCACCAACACAAGTGCGAAAAGTGGTTTTTCAACACTATCACAAGTGCAAAAAGTGGTTTTTCCACACTAGTACAAGTGCAAAAGTGGTTTCCTGCACCAACACAACTGCGAAAAGTGGATTTTCAACACTAACACAAGTGCGAAAAGTGTTTTTTCCACACTAATACAAGTGCAAAAGTGGTTTCCTGCACCAACACAAGTGCGAAAAGTGGTTTTTCAACACTATCACAAGTGCAAAAAGTGATTTTTCTACACTAATACAAGTGCAAAAGTGGTTTCTTGCACCAACACATGTGCGAAAAGTGGTTTTTCAACACTAACACAAGTGCGAAAAGTGGATTTTCAACACTAACACAAGTGCGAAAAGTGGTTTTTCAACATTAACACAATTGCGAAAAGTGGTTTTTCAACACTAACACAAGTGCAAAAAGTGTTTTTTCCACACTAATACAAGTGCAAAAGTGGTTTCCTGCACCAACACAAGTGCGAAAAGTGGTTTTTCAACACAATCACAAGTGCAAAAAGTGATTTTTCTACACTAATACAAGTGCAAAAGTGGTTTCTTGCACCAACACATGTGCGAAAAGTGGTTTTTCAACACTAACACAAGTGCGAAAAGTGGATTTTCAACACTAACACAAGTGCGAAAAGTGGTTTTTCAACACTAACACAATTGCGAAAAGTGGTTTTTCAACACTAACACAAGTGCGAAAAGTGGTTTTTCCACACTAATACAAGTGCAAAAGTGGTTTCCTGCACCAACACAAGTGCGAAAAGTGGTTTTTCAACACTAACACAAGTGCGAAAAGTGGTTTTTCAACACTATCACAAGTGCAAAAAGTGTTTTTTCCACACTAACACAAGTGCAAAAGTGCTTTCCTGCACCAACACAAGTGCGAAAAGTGGTTTTTCAACACTAACACAAGTGCGAAAAGTGGTTTTTCAACACTATCACAAGTGCAAAAAGTGTTTTTCCACACTAATACAAGTGCAAAAGTGGTTTCCTGCACCAACACAACTGCGAAAAGTGGTTTTTCAACACTAACACAAGTGCGAAAAGTGGTTTTTCAACACTATCACAAGTGCATAAAGTGTTTTTTCCACACTAACACAAGTGCAAAAGTGGTTTCCTGCACCAACACAAGTGCGAAAAGTGGTTTTTCAACACTAACACAAGTGCGAAAAGTGGTTTTTCAACACTAACACAAGTGCGAAAAGTGGTTTTTCCACACTAATGCAAGTGCAAAAGTGGTTGACTGCACCAACACAAGTGCGAAAAGTGGTTTTTCAACACTAACACAAGTGTGAAAAGTGGTTTTTCAACACTAACACAAGTGCGAAAAGTGGTTTTTCCACACTAATACAAGTGCAAAAGTGGTTTCCTGCACCAACACAAGTGCGAAAAGTGGATTTTCAACACTAACACAAGTGCGAAAAGTGGTTTATCAACACTATCACAAGTGCAAAAAGTGTTTTTTCCACACTAATACAAGTGCAAAAGTGGTTTCCTGCACCAACACAAGTGCGAAAAGTGGTTTTTCAACACTAACACAAGTGCGAAAAGTGGTTTTTCAACACTAACACAAGTGCGAAAAGTGGTTTTTCCACACTAATACAAGTGCAAAAGTGGTTGCCTGCACCAATACAAGTGCGAAAAGTGGTTTTTCAACACTAACACAAGTGTGAAAAGTGGTTTTTCAACACTAACACATGTGCGAAAAGTGGTTTTTCCACACTAATACAAGTGCAAAAGTGGTTGCCTGCACCAACACATGTGCGAAAAGTGGTTTTTCAACACTAACACAAGTGCGAAAAGTGGATTTTCAACACTAACACAAGTGCGAAAAGTGGTTTTTCAACACTAACACAATTGCGAAAAGTGGTTTTTCAACACTAACACAAGTGCAAAAAGTGTTTTTTCCACACTAATACAAGTGGAAAAGTGGTTTCCTGCACCAACACAAGTGCGAAAAGTGGTTTTTCAACACAATCACAAGTGCAAAAAGTGATTTTTCTACACTAATGCAAGTGCAAAAGTGGTTTCTTGCACCAACACATGTGCGAAAAGTGGTTTTTCAACACTAACACAAGTGCGAAAAGTGGATTTTCAACACTAACACAAGTGTGAAAAGTGGTTTTTCAACACTAACACAATTGCGAAAAGTGGTTTTTCAACACTAACACAAGTGCGAAAAGTGGGTTTTTCCACACTAATACAAGTGCAAAAGTGGTTTCCTGCACCAACACAAGTGCGAAAAGTGGTTTTTGAACACTAACACAAGTGCAAAAAGTGTTTTTTCAACACTATCACAAGTGCAAAAAGTGTTTTTTCCACACTAATACAAGTGCAAAAGTGGTTTCCTGCACCAACACAAGTGCGAAAAGTGGTTTTTCAACACTAACACAAGTGCAAAAAGTGGTTTTTCAACACTATCACAAGTGCAAAAAGTGTCTTTTCCACACTAATACAAGTGCAATAGTGGTTTCCTGCACCAACACAAGTGCGAAAAGTGGTTTTTCAACACTAACACAAGTGCGAAAAGTGGTTTTTCAACACTTACACAAGTGCGAAAAGTGGTTTTTCCACACTAATACAAGTGCAAAAGTGGTTTCCTGCACCAATACAAGTGCGAAAAGTGGTTTTTCAACACTAACACAAGTGCGAAAGTGGTTTTTCAACAATATCACAAGTGCAAAAAGTGTTTTTTCCACACTAATACAAGTGCAAAAGTGGTTTCCTGCACCAACACAAGTGCGAAAAGTGGTTTTCAACACTATCACAAGTGCAAAAAGTGTTTTTTCTCCACTAATACAAGTGCAAAAGTGGTTTCCTGCACCAACACAAGTGCGAAAAGTGGTTTTTCAACACTAACACAAGTGCGAAAAGTGGTTTTTCAACACTAACACAAGTGCAAAAAGTGGTTTTTCCACACTAATACAAGTGCAAAAGTGGTTTCCTGCACCAACACAAGTGCGAAAAGTGGTTTTTCAACAATAACACAAGTGCGAAAAGTGGTTTTTCAACACTAACACAAGTGCGAAAGTGGTTTTTCAACAATATCACAAGTGCAAAAAGTGTTTTTTCCACACTAATACAAGTGCAAAAGTGGTTTCCTGCACCAACACAAGTGCGAAAAGTGGTTTTTCAACACTATCACAAGTGCAAAAAGTGTTTTTTCTCCACTAATACAAGTGCAAAAGTGGTTTCCTGCACCAACACATGTGCGAAAAGTGGTTTTTCAACACTAACACAAGTGCGAAAAGTGTTTTTTCAACACTAATACAAGTGCAAAAAGTGGTTTTTCCACACTAATACAAGTGCAAAAGTGGTTTCCTGCACCAACACAAGTGCGAAAAGTGGTTTTTCAACACTAACACAAGTGCGAAAAGTGGTTTTCAACACTATCACAAGTGCAAAAAGTGTTTTTTCCACACTAATACAAGTGCAAAAGTGGTTTCCTGCACCAACACAAGTGCGAAAAGTAGTTTTTCAACACTAACACAAGTGTGAAAAGTGGCTTTTCAACACTAACACAAGTGCGAAAAGTGGTTTTTCCACACTAATACAAGTGCAAAAGTTGTTTCCTGCACCAACACAAGTGCGAAAAGTGGTTTTTCAACACTAACACAAGTGCGAAAAGTGGTTTTTCAACACTAACACAAGTGTGAAAAGTGGTTTTTCCACACTAATACAAGTGCAAAAGTGGTTTCCTGCACCAACACAAGTGCGAAAAGTGGTTATTCAACACTAACACAAGGGAGAAAAGTGGTTTTTCAACACTAACACAAGTGCAAAAAGTGGTTTTTCCACACTAATACAAGTGCAAAAGTGGTTTCCTGCACCAACACAAGTGCGAAAAGTGGTTTTTCAACACTAACACAAGTGCAAAAAGTGTTTTTTCCACACTAACACAAGTGCAAAAGTGGTTTCCTGCACCAACACAAGTGCGAAAAGTGGTTTTTCAACACTATCACAAGTGCAAAAAGTGTTTTTTCCACACTAACACAAGTGCAAAAGTGGTTTCCTGCACCAACACAAGTGCGAAAAGTGGTTTTTCAACACTATCACAAGTGCAAAAAGTGATTTTTCTACACTAATACAAGTGCAAAAGTGGTTTCTTGCACCAACACATGTGCGAAAAGTGGTATTTCAACACTAACACAAGTGCGAAAAGTGGATTTTCAACACTAACACAAGTGCAAAAGTGGTTTCCTGCACCAACACAATTGCGAAAAGTGGTTTTTCAACACTATCACAAGTGCAAAAAGTGGTTTTTCCACACTAGTACAAGTGCAAAAGTGGTTTCCTGCACCAACACAACTGCGAAAAGTGGATTTTCAACACTAACACAAGTGCGAAAAGTGTTTTTTCCACACTAATACAAGTGCAAAAGTGGTTTCCTGCACCAACACAAGTGCGAAAAGTGGTTTTTCAACACTATCACAAGTGCAAAAAGTGATTTTTCTACACTAATACAAGTGCAAAAGTGGTTTCTTGCACCAACACATGTGCGAAAAGTGGTTTTTCAACACTAACACAAGTGCGAAAAGTGGATTTTCAACACTAACACAAGTGCGAAAAGTGGTTTTTCAACACTAACACAATTGCGAAAAGTGGTTTTTCAACACTAACACAAGTGCAAAAAGTGTTTTTTCCACACTAATACAAGTGCAAAAGTGGTTTCCTGCACCAACACAAGTGCGAAAAGTGGTTTTTCAACACAATCACAAGTGCAAAAAGTGATTTTTCTACACTAATACAAGTGCAATAGTGGTTTCTTGCACCAACACATGTGCGAAAAGTGGTTTTTCAACACTAACACAAGTGCGAAAAGTGGATTTTCAACACTAACACAAGTGCGAAAAGTGGTTTTTCAACACTAACACAATTGCGAAAAGTGGTTTTTCAACACTAACACAAGTGCAAAAAGTGTTTTTTCCACACTAATACAAGTGCAAAAGTGGTTTCCTGCACCAACACAAGTGCGAAAAGTGGTTTTTCAACACTAACACAGGTGCGAAAAGTGGTTTTTCAACACTATCACAAGTGCAAAAAGTGTTTTTTCCACACTAATACAAGTGCAAAAGTGGTTTCCTGCACCAACACAAGTGCGAAAAGTGGTTTTTCAACACTAACAAAAGTGCGAAAAGTGGTTTTTCAACACTAACACAAGTGCGAAAAGTGGTTTTTCCACACTAATACAAGTGCAAAAGTGGTTTCCTGCACCAACACAAGTGCGAAAAGTGGTTTTTCAACACTAACACAAGTGCAAAAAGTGGTTTTTCAACACTATCACAAGTGCAAAAAGTGTTTTTTCCACACTAACACAAGTGCAAAAGTGGTTTCCTGCACCAACACAAGTGCGAAAAGTGGTTTTTCAACACTAACACAAGAGCGAAAAGTGGTTTTTCAACACTATCACAAGTGCAAAAAGTGTTTTTTCCACACTAATACAAGTGCAAAAGTGGTTTCCTGCACCAACACAACTGCGAAAAGTGGTTTTTCAACACTAACACAAGAGCGAAAAGTGGTTTTTCAACACTATCACAAGTGCAAAAAGTGTTTTTTCCACACTAATACAAGTGCAAAAGTGGTTTCCTGCACCAACACAACTGCGAAAAGTGGTTTTTCAACACTAACACAAGTGCGAAAAGTGGTTTTTCAACACTAACACAATTGCGAAAAGTGGTTTTTCAACACTAACACAAGTGCAAAAAGTGGTTTTTCCACACTAATACAAGTGCAAAAGTGGTTTCCTGCACCAACACAAGTGCGAAAAGTGGTTTTTCAACACAATCACAAGTGCAAAAAGTGATTTTTCTACACTAATACAAGTGCAAAAGTGGTTTCTTGCACCAACACATGTGCGAAAAGTGGTTTTTCAACACTAACACAAGTGCGAAAACTGGATTTTCAACACTAACACAAGTGCGAAAAGTGGTTTTTCAACACTAACACAATTGCAAAAAGTGGTTTTTCAACACTAACACAAGTGCAAAAAGTGTTTTTTCCACACTAATACAAGTGCAAAAGTGGTTTCCTGCACCAACACAAGTGCGAAAAGTGGTTTTTCAACACTATCACAAGTGCAAAAAGTGATTTTTCTACACTAATACAAGTGCAAAAGTGGTTTCTTGCACCAACACATGTGCAAAAAGTGGTTTTTCAACACTAACACAAGTGCGAAAAGTGGATTTTCAACACTAAAACAAGTGCGAAAAGTGGTTTTTCAACACTAACACAATTGCGAAAAGTTGTTTTTCAACACTAACACAAGTGCGAAAAGTGGGTTTTCCACACTAATACAAGTGCAAAAGTGGTTTCCTGCACCAACACAAGTGCGAAAAGTGGTTTTTGAACACTAACACAAGTGCAAAAAGTGTTTTTTCAACACTATCACAAGTGCAAAAAGTGTTTTTTCCACACTAATACAAGTGCAAAAGTGGTTTCCTGCACCAACACAAGTGCGAAAAGTGGTTTTTCAACACTAACACAAGTGCGAAAAGTGGTTTTTCAACACTATCACAAGTGCAAAAAGTGTTTTTTCCACACTAATACAAATGCAAAAGTGGTTTCCTGCACCAACACAAGTGCGAAAAGTGGTTTTTCAACACTAACACAAGTGCGAAAAGTGGTTTTTCAACACTAACACAAGTGCGAAAAGTGGTTTTTCCACACTAATACAAGTGCAAAAGTGGTTTGCTGCACCAATACAAGTGCGAAAAGTGGTTTTTCCACACTAATACAAGTGCAAAAGTGGTTTGCTGCACCAATACAAGTGCGAAAAGTGGTTTTTCAACACTAACACAAGTGCGAAAGTGGTTTTTCAACAATATCACAAGTGCAAAAAGTGTTTTTTCCACACTAATACAAGTGCAAAAGTGGTTTCCTGCACCAACACAAGTGCGAAAAGTGGTTTTTCAACACTATCACAAGTGCAAAAAGTGTTTTTTCTCCACTAATACAAGTGCAAAAGTGGTTTCCTGCACCAACACAAGTGCGAAAAGTGGTTTTTCAACACTAACAAAAGTGCGAAAAGTGGTTTTTCAACACTAACACAAGTGTGAAAAGTGGTTTTTCCACACTAATACAAGTGCAAAAGTGGTTTCCTGCACCAACACAAGTGCGAAAAGTGGTTTTTCAACACTAACACAAGTGCAAAAAGTGGTTTTTCAACACTATCACAAGTGCAAAAAGTGTTTTTTCCACACTAACACAAGTGCAAAAGTGGTTTCCTGCACCAACACAAGTGCGAAAAGTGGTTTTTCAACACTAACACAAGGGCGAAAAGTGGTTTTTCAACACTATCACAAGTGCAAAAAGTGTTTTTTCCACACTAATACAAGTGCAAAAGTGGTTTCCTGCACCAACACAACTGCGAAAAGTGGTTTTTCAACACTAACACAAGAGCGAAAAGTGGTTTTTCAACACTATCACAAGTGCAAAAAGTGTTTTTTCCACACTAATACAAGTGCAAAAGTGGTTTCCTGCACCAACACAACTGCGAAAAGTGGTTTTTCAACACTAACACAAGTGCGAAAAGTGGTTTTTCAACACTAACACAATTGCGAAAAGTGGTTTTTCAACACTAACACAAGTGCAAAAAGTGTTTTTTCCACACTAATACAAGTGCAAAAGTGGTTTCCTGCACCAACACAAGTGCGAAAAGTGGTTTTTCAACACAATCACAAGTGCAAAAAGTGATTTTTCTACACTAATACAAGTGCAAAAGTGGTTTCTTGCACCAACACATGTGCGAAAAGTGGTTTTTCAACACTAACACAAGTGCGAAAAGTGGATTTTCAACACTAACAAAGTGCGAAAAGTGGTTTTTCAACACTAACACAATTGCGAAAAGTGGTTTTTCAACACTAACACAAGTGCAAAAAGTGTTTTTTCCACACTAATACAAGTGCAAAAGTGGTTTCCTGCACCAACACAAGTGCGAAAAGTGGTTTTTCAACACTATCACAAGTGCAAAAAGTGATTTTTCTACACTAATACAAGTGCAAAAGTGGTTTCTTGCACCAACACAAGTGCAAAAAGTGGTTTTTCAACACTAACACAAGTGCAAAAAGTGGATTTTCAACACTAAAACAAGTGCGAAAAGTGGTTTTTCAACACTAACACAATTGCGAAAAGTTGTTTTTCAACACTAACACAAGTGCGAAAAGTGGGTTTTCCACACTAATACAAGTGCAAAAGTGGTTTCCTGCACCAACACAAGTGCGAAAAGTGGTTTTTGAACACTAACACAAGTGCAAAAAGTGTTTTTTCAACACTATCACAAGTGCAAAAAGTGTTTTTTCCACACTAATACAAGTGCAAAAGTGGTTTCCTGCACCAACACAACTGCGAAAAGTGGTTTTTCAACACTAACACAAGTGCGAAAAGTGGTTTTTCAACACTATCACAAGTGCAAAAAGTGTTTTTTCCACACTAATACAAGTGCAAAAGTGGTTTCCTGCACCAACACAAGTGCGAAAAGTGGTTTTTCAACACTAACACAAGTGCGAAAAGTGGTTTTTCAACACTAACACAAGTGCGAAAAGTGGTTTTTCCACACTAATACAAGTGCAAAAGTGGTTTGCTGCACCAATACAAGTGCGAAAAGTGGTTTTTCAACACTAACACAAGTGCGAAAGTGGTTTTTCAACAATATCACAAGTGCAAAAAGTGTTTTTTCCACACTAATACAAGTGCAAAAGTGGTTTCCTGCACCAACACAAGTGCGAAAAGTGGTTTTTCAACACTATCACAAGTGCAAAAAGTGTTTTTTCTCCACTAATACAAGTGCAAAAGTGGTTTCCTGCACCAACACATGTGCGAAAAGTGGTTTTTCAACACTAACACAAGTGCGAAAAGTGTTTTTTCAACACTAACACAAGTGCAAAAAGTGGTTTTTCCACACTAATACAAGTGCAAAAGTGGTTTCCTGCACCAACACAAGTGCAAAAAGTGGTTTTTCAACACTAACACAAGTGCGAAAAGTGGTTTTTCAACACTATCACAAATGCGAAAAGTGTTTTTTCCACACTAATACAAGTGCAAAAGTGGTTTCCTGCACCAACACAAGTGCGAAAAGTGGTTTTTCAACACTATCACAAGTGCAAAAAGTGATTTTTCTACACTAATACAAGTGCAAAAGTGGTTTCTTGCACCAACACATGTGCGAAAAGTGGTTTTTCAACACTAACACAAGTGCGAAAAGTGGATTTTCAACACTAACACAAGTGCGAAAAGTGGTTTTTCAACACTAACACAATTGCGAAAAGTGGTTTTTCAACACTAACACAAGTGCAAAAAGTGTTTTTTCCACACTAATACAAGTGCAAAAGTGGTTTCCTGCACCAACACAAGTGCGAAAAGTGGTTTTTCAACACAATCACAAGTGCAAAAAGTGATTTTTCTACACTAATACAAGTGCAAAAGTGGTTTCTTGCACCAACACATGTGCGAAAAGTGGTTTTTCAACACTAACACAAGTGCGAAAAGTGGATTTTCAACACTAACACAAGTGCGAAAAGTGGTTTTTCAACACTAACACAATTGCGAAAAGTGGTTTTTCAACACTAACACAAGTGCAAAAAGTGTTTTTTCCACACTAATACAAGTGCAAAAGTGGTTTCCTGCACCAACACAAGTGCGAAAAGTGGTTTTTCAACACTAACACAGGTGCGAAAAGTGGTTTTTCAACACTATCACAAGTGCAAAAAGTGTTTTTTCCACACTAATACAAGTGCAAAAGTGGTTTCCTGCACCAACACAAGTGCGAAAAGTGGTTTTTCAACACAATCACAAGTGCAAAAAGTGATTTTTCTACACTAATACAAGTGCAAAAGTGGTTTCTTGCACCAACACATGTGCGAAAAGTGGTTTTTCAACACTAACACAAGTGCGAAAAGTGGATTTTCAACACTAACACAAGTGCGAAAAGTGGTTTTTCAACACTAACACAATTGCGAAAAGTGGTTTTTCAACACTAACACAAGTGCAAAAAGTGTTTTTTCCACACTAATACAAGTGCAAAAGTGGTTTCCTGCACCAACACAAGTGCGAAAAGTGGTTTTTCAACACTATCACAAGTGCAAAAAGTGATTTTTCTACACTAATACAAGTGCAAAAGTGGTTTCTTGCACCAACACATGTGCAAAAAGTGGTTTTTCAACACTAACACAAGTGCGAAAAGTGGATTTTCAACACTAAAACAAGTGCGAAAAGTGGTTTTTCAACACTAACACAATTGCGAAAAGTTGTTTTTCAACACTAACACAAGTGCGAAAAGTGGGTTTTCCACACTAATACAAGTGCAAAAGTGGTTTCCTGCACCAACACAAGTGCGAAAAGTGGTTTTTGAACACTAACACAAGTGCAAAAAGTGTTTTTTCAACACTATCACAAGTGCAAAAAGTGTTTTTTCCACACTAATACAAGTGCAAAAGTGGTTTCCTGCACCAACACAAGTGCGAAAAGTGGTTTTTCAACACTAACACAAGTGCGAAAAGTGGTTTTTCAACACTATCACAAGTGCAAAAAGTGTTTTTTCCACACTAATACAAGTGCAAAAGTGGTTTCCTGCACCAACACAAGTGCGAAAAGTGGTTTTTCAACACTAACACAAGTGCGAAAAGTGGTTTTTCAACACTAACACAAGTGCGAAAAGTGGTTTTTCCACACTAATACAAGTGCAAAAGTGGTTTGCTGCACCAATACAAGTGCGAAAAGTGGTTTTTCAACACTAACACAAGTGCGAAAGTGGTTTTTCAACAATGTCACAAGTGCAAAAAGTGTTTTTTCCACACTAATACAAGTGCAAAAGTGGTTTCCTGCACCAACACAAGTGCGAAAAGTGGTTTTTCAACACTATCACAAGTGCAAAAAGTGTTTTTTCTCCACTAATACAAGTGCAAAAGTGGTTTCCTGCACCAACACATGTGCGAAAAGTGGTTTTTCAACACTAACACAAGTGCGAAAAGTGTTTTTTCAACACTAACACAAGTGCAAAAAGTGGTTTTTCCACACTAATACAAGTGCAAAAGTGGTTTCCTGCACCAACACAAGTGCAAAAAGTGGTTTTTCAACACTAACACAAGTGCGAAAAGTGGTTTTTCAACACTATCACAAATGCGAAAAGTGTTTTTTCCACACTAATACAAGTGCAAAAGTGGTTTCCTGCACCAACACAAGTGCGAAAAGTGGTTTTTCAACACTATCACAAGTGCAAAAAGTGATTTTTCTACACTAATACAAGTGCAAAAGTGGTTTCTTGCACCAACACATGTGCGAAAAGTGGTTTTTCAACACTAACACAAGTGCGAAAAGTGGATTTTCAACACTAACACAAGTGCGAAAAGTGGTTTTTCAACACTAACACAATTGCGAAAAGTGGTTTTTCAACACTAACACAAGTGCAAAAAGTGTTTTTTCCACACTAATACAAGTGCAAAAGTGGTTTCCTGCACCAACACAAGTGCGAAAAGTGGTTTTTCAACACAATCACAAGTGCAAAAAGTGATTTTTCTACACTAATACAAGTGCAAAAGTGGTTTCTTGCACCAACACATGTGCGAAAAGTGGTTTTTCAACACTAACACAAGTGCGAAAAGTGGATTTTCAACACTAACACAAGTGCGAAAAGTGGTTTTTCAACACTAACACAATTGCGAAAAGTGGTTTTTCAACACTAACACAAGTGCAAAAAGTGTTTTTTCCACACTAATACAAGTGCAAAAGTGGTTTCCTGCACCAACACAAGTGCGAAAAGTGGTTTTTCAACACTAACACAGGTGCGAAAAGTGGTTTTTCAACACTATCACAAGTGCAAAAAGTGTTTTTTCCACACTAATACAAGTGCAAAAGTGGTTTCCTGCACCAACACAAGTGCGAAAAGTGGTTTTTCAACACTAACAAAAGTGCGAAAAGTGGTTTTTCAACACTAACACAAGTGCGAAAAGTGGTTTTTCCACACTAATACAAGTGCAAAAGTGGTTTCCTGTACCAACACAAGTGCGAAAAGTGGTTTTTCAACACTAACACAAGTGCGAAAAGTGGTTTTTCAACACTATCACAAGTGCAAAAAGTGTTTTTTCCACACTAACACAAGTGCAAAAGTGGTTTCCTGCACCAACACAAGTGCGAAAAGTGGTTTTTCAACACTAACACAAGTGCGAAAAGTGGTTTTTCAACACTATCACAAGTGCAAAAAGTGTTTTTTCCACAATAATACAAGTGCAAAAGTGGTTTCCTGCACCAACACAACTGCGAAAAGTGGTTTTTCAACACGAACACAAGTGCGAAAAGTGGTTTTTCAACACTATCACAAGTGCAAAAGTGGTTTCCTGCACCAACACATGTGCGAAAAGTGGTTTTTCAACACTAACACAAGTGCGAAAAGTGTTTTTTCAACACTAACACAAATGCAAAAAGTGGTTTTTCCACACTAATACAAGTGCAAAAGTGGTTTCCTGCACCAACACAAGTGCGAAAAGTGGTTTTTCAACACTAACACAAGTGCGAAAAGTGGTTTTTCAACACTATCACAAGTGCAAAAAGTGTTTTTTCCACAATAATACAAGTGCAAAAGTGGTTTCCTGCACCAACACAACTGCGAAAAGTGGTTTTTCAACACGAACACAAGTGCGAAAAGTGGTTTTTCAACACTATCACAAGTGCAAAAGTGGTTTCCTGCACCAACACATGTGCGAAAAGTGGTTTTTCAACACTAACACAAGTGCGAAAAGTGTTTTTTCAACACTAACACAAATGCAAAAAGTGGTTTTTCCACACTAATACAAGTGCAAAAGTGGTTTCCTGCACCAACACAAGTGCGAAAAGTGGTTTTTCAACACTATCACAAGTGCGAAAAGTGTTTTTTCCACACTAATACAAGTGCAAAAGTGGTTTCCTACACCAACACAAGTGCGAAAAGTGGTTTTTCAACACTAACACAAGTGCGAAAAGTGGATTTTCAACACTAACACAAGTGCGAAAAGTGGTTTTTCAACACTAACACAATTGCGAAAAGTGGTTTTTCAACACTAACACAAGTACAAAAAGTGTTTTTTCCACACTAATACAAGTGCAAAAGTGGTTTCCTGCACCAACACAAGTGCGAAAAGTGGTTTTTCAACACAATCACAAGTGCAAAAAGTGATTTTGCTACACTAATGCAAGTGCAAAAGTGGTTTCTTGCACCAACACATGTGCGAAAAGTGGTTTTTCAACGCTAACACAAGTGCGAAAAGTGAATTTTCAACACTAACACAAGTGCGAAAAGTGGATTTTCAACACTAACACAAGTGCGAAAAGTGGTTTTTCAACACTAACACAATTGCGAAAAGTGGTTTTTCAACACTAACACAAGTGCAAAAAGTGTTTTTTCCACACTAATACAAGTGCAAAAGTGGTTTCCTGCACCAACACAAGTGCGAAAAGTGGTTTTTCAACACTAACACAGGTGCGAAAAGTGGTTTTTCAACACTATCACAAGTGCAAAAAGTGTTTTTTCCACACTAATACAAGTGCAAAAGTGGTTTCCTGCACCAACACAAGTGCGAAAAGTGGTTTTTCAACACTAACAAAAGTGCGAAAAGTGGTTTTTCAACACTAACACAAGTGCGAAAAGTGGTTTTTCCACACTAATACAAGTGCAAAAGTGGTTTCCTGCACCAACACAAGTGCGAAAAGTGGTTTTTCAACACTAACACAAGTGCGAAAAGTGGTTTTTCAACACTATCACAAGTGCAAAAAGTGTTTTTTCCACACTAACACAAGTGCAAAAGTGGTTTCCTGCACCAACACAAGTGCGAAAAGTGGTTTTTCAACACTAACACAAGTGCGAAAAGTGGTTTTTCTACACTATCACAAGTGCAAAAAGTGTTTTTTCCACAATAATACAAGTGCAAAAGTGGTTTCCTGCACCAACACAACTGCGAAAAGTGGTTTTTCAACACTAACACAAGTGCGAAAAGTGGTTTTTCAACACTATCACAAGTGCAAAAAGTGTTTTTTCCACACTAACACAAGTGCAAAAGTGGTTTCCTGCACCAACACAAGTGCGAAAAGTGGTTTTTCAACACTAACACAAGTGCGAAAAGTGGTTTTTCAACACTAACACAAGTGCGAAAAGTGGTTTTTCCACACTAATACAAGTGCAAAAGTGGTTGCCTGCACCAACACAAGTGCGAAAAGTGGTTTTTCAACACTAACACAAGTGTGAAAAGTGGTTTTTCAACACTAACACAAGTGCGAAAAGTGTTTTTTCCACACTAATACAAGTGCAAAAGTGGTTTCCTGCACCAACACAACTGCGAAAAGTGGATTTTCAACACTAACACAAGTGCGAAAAGTGTTTTTTCCACACTAATACAAGTGCAAAAGTGGTTTCCTGCACCAACACAAGTGCGAAAAGTGGTTTTTCAACACTATCACAAGTGCAAAAAGTGATTTTCTACACTAATACAAGTGCAAAAGTGGTTTCTTGCACCAACACATGTGCGAAAAGTGGTTTTTCAACACTAACACAAATGCAAAAAGTGGTTTTTCCACACTAATACAAGTGCAAAAGTGGTTTCCTGCACCAACACAAGTGCGAAAAGTGGTTTTTCAACACTAACACAAGTGCGAAAAGTGGTTTTTCAACACTATCACAAGTGCGAAAAGTGTTTTTTCCACACTAATACAAGTGCAAAAGTGGTTTCCTACACCAACACAAGTGCGAAAAGTGGTTTTTCAACACTAACACAAGTGCGAAAAGTGGATTTTCAACACTAACACAAGTGCGAAAAGTGGTTTTTCAACACTAACACAATTGCGAAAAGTGGTTTTTCAACACTAACACAAGTACAAAAAGTGTTTTTTCCACACTAATACAAGTGCAAAAGTGGTTTCCTGCACCAACACAAGTGCGAAAAGTGGTTTTTCAACACAATCACAAGTGCAAAAAGTGATTTTGCTACACTAATGCAAGTGCAAAAGTGGTTTCTTGCACCAACACATGTGCGAAAAGTGGTTTTTCAACGCTAACACAAGTGCGAAAAGTGGATTTTCAACACTAACACAAGTGCGAAAAGTGGATTTTCAACACTAACACAAGTGCGAAAAGTGGTTTTTCAACACTAACACAATTGCGAAAAGTGGTTTTTCAACACTAACACAAGTGCAAAAAGGGTTTTTTCCACACTAATACAAGTGCAAAAGTGGTTTCCTGCACCAACACAAGTGCGAAAAGTGGTTTTTCAACACTAACACAGGTGCGAAAAGTGGTTTTTCAACACTATCACAAGTGCAAAAAGTGTTTTTTCCACACTAATACAAGTGCAAAAGTGGTTTCCTGCACCAACACAAGTGCGAAAAGTGGTTTTTCAACACTAACAAAAGTGCGAAAAGTGGTTTTTCAACACTAACACAAGTGCGAAAAGTGGTTTTTCCACACTAATACAAGTGCAAAAGTGGTTTCCTGCACCAACACAAGTGCGAAAAGTGGTTTTTCAACACTAACACAAGTGCGAAAAGTGGTTTTTCAACACTATCACAAGTGCAAAAAGTGTTTTTTCCACACTAACACAAGTGCAAAAGTGGTTTCCTGCACCAACACAAGTGCGAAAAGTGGTTTTTCAACACTAACACAAGTGCGAAAAGTGGTTTTTCTACACTATCACAAGTGCAAAAAGTGTTTTTTCCACAATAATACAAGTGCAAAAGTGGTTTCCTGCACCAACACAACTGCGAAAAGTGGTTTTTCAACACTAACACAAGTGCGAAAAGTGGTTTTTCAACACTATCACAAGTGCAAAAAGTGTTTTTTCCACACTAACACAAGTGCAAAAGTGGTTTCCTGCACCAACACAAGTGCGAAAAGTGGTTTTTCAACACTAACACAAGTGCGAAAAGTGGTTTTTCAACACTAACACAAGTGTGAAAAGTGGTTTTTCCACACTAATACAAGTGCAAAAGTGGTTGCCTGCACCAACACAAGTGCGAAAAGTGGTTTTTCAACACTAACACAAGTGTGAAAAGTGGTTTTTCAACACTAACACAAGTGCGAAAAGTGTTTTTTCCACACTAATACAAGTGCAAAAGTGGTTTCCTGCACCAACACAACTGCGAAAAGTGGATTTTCAACACTAACACAAGTGCGAAAAGTGTTTTTTCCACACTAATACAAGTGCAAAAGTGGTTTCCTGCACCAACACAAGTGCGAAAAGTGGTTTTTCAACACTATCACAAGTGCAAAAAGTGATTTTCTACACTAATACAAGTGCAAAAGTGGTTTCTTGCACCAACACATGTGCGAAAAGTGGTTTTTCAACACTAACACAAGTGCGAAAAGTGGATTTTCAACACTAACACAAGTGCGAAAAGTGGTTTTTCAACACTAACACAATTGCGAAAAGTGGTTTTTCAACACTAACACAAGTGCAAAAAGTGTTTTTTCCACACTAATACAAGTGCAAAAGTGGTTTCCTGCACCAACACAAGTGCGAAAAGTGGTTTTTCAACACAATCACAAGTGCAAAAAGTGATTTTTCTACACTAATACAAGTGCAAAAGTGGTTTCTTGCACCAACACATGCGCGAAAAGTGGTTTTTCAACACTAACACAAGTGCGAAAAGTGGATTTTCAACACTAACACAAGTGCGAAAAGTGGTTTTTCAACACTAACACAATTGCGAAAAGTGGTTTTTCAACACTAACACAAGTGCAAAAAGTGTTTTTTCCACACTAATACAAGTGCAAAAGTGGTTTCCTGCACCAACACAAGTGCGAAAAGTGGTTTTTCAACACTATCACAAGTGCAAAAAGTGATTTTCTACACTAATACAAGTGCAAAAAGTGTTTTTTCCACACTAATACAAGTGCAAAAGTGGTTTCCTGCACCAACACAAGTGCGAAAAGTGGTTTTTCAACACTAACACAAGTGCGAAAAGTGGTTTTTCAACACTATCACAAGTGCAAAAAGTGTTTTTTCCACACTAATACAAGTGCAAAAGTGGTTTCCTGCACCAACACAAGTGCGAAAAGTGGTTTTTCAACACTAACACAAGTGCGAAAAGTGGTTTTTCAACACTAACACAAGTGCGAAAAGTGGTTTTTCCACACTAATACAAGTGCAAAAGTGGTTTGCTGCACCAATACAAGTGCGAAAAGTGGTTTTTCAACACTAACACAAGTGCGAAAGTGGTTTTTCAACAATATCACAAGTGCAAAAAGTGTTTTTTCCACACTAATACAAGTGCAAAAGTGGTTTCCTGCACCAACACAAGTGCGAAAAGTGGTTTTTCAACACTATCACAAGTGCAAAAAGTGTTTTTTCTCCACTAATACAAGTGCAAAAGTGGTTTCCTGCACCAACACATGTGCGAAAAGTGGTTTTTCAACACTAACACAAGTGCGAAAAGTGTTTTTTCAACACTAACACAAGTGCAAAAAGTGGTTTTTCCACACTAATACAAGTGCAAAAGTGGTTTCCTGCACCAACACAAGTGCGAAAAGTGGTTTTTCAACACTAACACAAGTGCGAAAAGTGGTTTTTCAACACTATCACAAGTGCAAAAAGTGTTTTTTCCACACTAATACAAGTGCAAAAGTGGTTTCCTGCACCAACACAAGTGCGAAAAGTGGTTTTTCAACACTATCACAATTGCAAAAAGTGATTTTTCTACACTAATACAAGTGCAAAAGTGGTTTCTTGCACCAACACATGTGCGAAAAGTGGTTTTTCAACACTAACACAAGTGCGAAAAGTGGATTTTCAACACTAACACAAGTGCGAAAAGTGGTTTTTCAACACTAACACAATTGCGAAAAGTGGTTTTTCAACACTAACACAAGTGCAAAAAGTGTTTTTTCCACACTAATACAAGTGCAAAAGTGGTTTCCTGCACCAACACAAGTGCGAAAAGTGGTTTTTCAACACTAACACAATTGCGAAAAGTGGTTTTTCAACACTAACACAAGTACAAAAAGTGTTTTTTCCACACTAATACAAGTGCAAAAGTGGTTTCCTGCACCAACACAAGTGCGAAAAGTGGTTTTTCAACACAATCACAAGTGCAAAAAGTGATTTTGCTACACTAATGCAAGTGCAAAAGTGGTTTCTTGCACCAACACATGTGCGAAAAGTGGTTTTTCAACGCTAACACAAGTGCGAAAAGTGGATTTTCAACACTAACACAAGTGCGAAAAGTGGATTTTCAACACTAACACAAGTGCGAAAAGTGGTTTTTCAACACTAACACAATTGCGAAAAGTGGTTTTTCAACACTAACACAAGTGCAAAAAGTGTTTTTTCCACACTAATACAAGTGCAAAAGTGGTTTCCTGCACCAACACAAGTGCGAAAAGTGGTTTTTCAACACTAACACAGGTGCGAAAAGTGGTTTTTCAACACTATCACAAGTGCAAAAAGTGTTTTTTCCACACTAATACAAGTGCAAAAGTGGTTTCCTGCACCAACACAAGTGCGAAAAGTGGTTTTTCAACACTAACAAAAGTGCGAAAAGTGGTTTTTCAACACTAACACAAGTGCGAAAAGTGGTTTTTCCACACTAATACAAGTGCAAAAGTGGTTTCCTGCACCAACACAAGTGCGAAAAGTGGTTTTTCAACACTAACACAAGTGCGAAAAGTGGTTTTTCAACACTATCACACGTGCAAAAAGTGTTTTTTCCACACTAACACAAGTGCAAAAGTGGTTTCCTGCACCAACACAAGTGCGAAAAGTGGTTTTTCAACACTAACACAAGTGCGAAAAGTGGTTTTTCTACACTATCACAAGTGCAAAAAGTGTTTTTTCCACAATAATACAAGTGCAAAAGTGGTTTCCTGCACCAACACAACTGCGAAAGTGGTTTTTCAACACTAACACAAGTGCGAAAAGTGGTTTTTCAACACTATCACAAGTGCAAAAAGTGTTTTTTCCACACTAACACAAGTGCAAAAGTGGTTTCCTGCACCAACACAAGTGCGAAAAGTGGTTTTTCAACACTAACACAAGCGCGAAAAGTGGTTTTTCAACACTAACACAAGTGCGAAAAGTGGTTTTTCCACACTAATACAAGTGCAAAAGTGGTTGCCTGCACCAACACAAGTGCGAAAAGTGGTTTTTCAACACTAACACAAGTGTGAAAAGTGGTTTTTCAACACTAACACAAGTGCGAAAAGTGTTTTTTCCACACTAATACAAGTGCAAAAGTGGTTTCCTGCACCAACACAACTGCGAAAAGTGGATTTTCAACACTAACACAAGTGCGAAAAGTGTTTTTTCCACACTAATACAAGTGCAAAAGTGGTTTCCTGCACCAACACAAGTGCGAAAAGTGGTTTTTCAACACTATCACAAGTGCAAAAAGTGATTTTTCTACACTAATACAAGTGCAAAAGTGGTTTCTTGCACCAACACATGTGCGAAAAGTGGTTTTTCAACACTAACACAAGTGCGAAAAGTGGATTTTCAACACTAACACAAGTGCGAAAAGTGGTTTTTCAACACTAACACAATTGCGAAAAGTGGTTTTTCAACACTAACACAAGTGCAAAAAGTGTTTTTTCCACACTAATACAAGTGCAAAAGTGGTTTCCTGCACCAACACAAGTGCGAAAAGTGGTTTTTCAACACAATCACAAGTGCAAAAAGTGATTTTTCTACACTAATACAAGTGCAAAAGTGGTTTCTTGCACCAACACATGCGCGAAAAGTGGTTTTTCAACACTAACACAAGTGCGAAAAGTGGATTTTCAACACTAACACAAGTGCGAAAAGTGGTTTTTCAACACTAACACAATTGCGAAAAGTGGTTTTTCAACACTAACACAAGTGCAAAAAGTGTTTTTTCCACACTAATACAAGTGCAAAAGTGGTTTCCTGCACCAACACAAGTGCGAAAAGTGGTTTTTCAACACTATCACAAGTGCAAAAAGTGATTTTCTACACTAATACAAGTGCAAAAAGTGTTTTTTCCACACTAATACAAGTGCAAAAGTGGTTTCCTGCACCAACACAAGTGCGAAAAGTGGTTTTTCAACACTAACACAAGTGCGAAAAGTGGTTTTTCAACACTATCACAAGTGCAAAAAGTGTTTTTTCCACACTAATACAAGTGCAAAAGTGGTTTCCTGCACCAACACAAGTGCGAAAAGTGGTTTTTCAACACTAACACAAGTGCGAAAAGTGGTTTTTCAACACTAACACAAGTGCGAAAAGTGGTTTTTCCACACTAATACAAGTGCAAAAGTGGTTTGCTGCACCAATACAAGTGCGAAAAGTGGTTTTTCAACACTAACACAAGTGCGAAAGTGGTTTTTCAACAATATCACAAGTGCAAAAAGTGTTTTTTCCACACTAATACAAGTGCAAAAGTGGTTTCCTGCACCAACACAAGTGCGAAAAGTGGTTTTTCAACACTATCACAAGTGCAAAAAGTGTTTTTTCTCCACTAATACAAGTGCAAAAGTGGTTTCCTGCACCAACACATGTGCGAAAAGTGGTTTTTCAACACTAACACAAGTGCGAAAAGTGTTTTTTCAACACTAACACAAGTGCAAAAAGTGGTTTTTCCACACTAATACAAGTGCAAAAGTGGTTTCCTGCACCAACACAAGTGCGAAAAGTGGTTTTTCAACACTAACACAATAATAATAATAATAATAATAATTCATTTATTTTGTATAGCGCTTTTCCAGAAGCCCAAAGGCGCTTTGACAGAGTGGAAAACATAATGCATAACAATACATGAAAACAACAATTGCAAAAAGACAAGAATCAAGAAAACAAACAGCAGCGATATACGGCATATATATAAGACAAGAATCAAAAAGACAAGACAAGAATCAATAGGGAAATATTTAAAGCAAAAGGAGGGAGAAGGAGAAGAGATAGTCAGGGGTTAAATGCTGTGGGTTGAATGTTGAATGCAGCGTTGAACAGGTGGGTCTTTAGTGATGTTTTGAATGTGGTGAGTGAGGAGGAGTCTCTGATGGTGTGAGGTAGTGAGTTCCAGAGGGTGGGAGCAGCGATGGAGAAGGCCCTGTCCCCCCAGGATCTGAATTTGGTCCGGATGGAGGGGGTCAGGAGGTTGGTACCAGCAGAGCGGAGGTTGCGGGTGGGAGTGTGTCTGGAGAGGAGGTCAGCCAGGTAGGATGGGGCCAGGTTATGGAGGGCTTTGTATGTCAAGAGGAGGATTTTGTACTGGATTCTCTGGGGGATGGGGAGCCAGTGAAGCTTGTAAAGGACGGGGGTGATGTGGTCACGGGTCCGGGAATGGGTGAGTAGACGGGCAGCGGAGTTCTGAATGTATTGGAGTTTATTGGTGATTTTTGAGGGTGAACCATAGAGGAGGCTATTGCAGTAGTCCAGACGGGAGGTGATGAAGGCGTGGATGAGGGTTTCTGCAGCCGTGGAGGAGAGGGATGAGCGGAGACGGGCAATGTTTTTCAGGTGAAAGAAGGCTGACTTTGTGATCTGTTTAGTGTATTTGTCGAAGGAAAGGGTTTGGTCAAAGATGACGCCAAGATTCCGGATGTGAGGGGAGGTGGATACTGGGATACCGTCGATGTTGAGGGCAAAGTTATGGGTGGATTTTGTGAGCGTTTTTGGGCCAATGATGATTATTTCAGATTTATCACAGTTAAGCTTGAGGAAGTTGATTTGAAGCCAGGATTTTATTTCAGTGATGCAGTTTGTCAGGATAGAGTGGGTGTCGGTGGAGACGGACTTGGTGGAGATGAAAAGCTGGATGTCATCGGCGAAGCAGTGGAATTGGAGACCATGACGGCGGATTAAGTGACCGAGCGGGGACAGGTAAAGGATGAAGAGGAGGGGGCCAAGAACTGAACCTTGGGGGACACCTTGGGGGAGGGGAGCAGTGGGGGATTTGCAGTTATTGATGGAGATGAACTGGCATCTGTCAGAGAGGTATGATTTAATCCAAGAGAGGGCAGTGCCGGTGACGTTAAAGGTGGATTCAAGTCGGGTGAGGAGGATAGTGTGATCGATGGTGTCAAAGGCAGCGCTGAGGTCGAGGAGGACGAGAATGTTGAGGTTGCCAGCGTCAGAGGAGAGGAGAAGGTCGTTGGTGATTTTGAGGAGAGCAGTTTCAGTACTGTGGTTGGAGCGGAATCCGGATTGGAATGTTTCATACAAGTTATTGGCAGAGAGATGATGTTTGAGTTGAGTGGCTACAGCGCGTTCCAAAACTTTTGACAGAAAGGGTAGGTTGGAGATGGGTCTGAAGTTGTTTAGGGTGTCAGGGTTTAGACCAGGTTTTTTTAGAATGGGGGTAACAGCAGCAATTTTGAGGGAAGGTGGGACGATGCCTGTAGACAGGGAGGAGTTTATTGTTGCAATGATAAGTGGAGAGAGAGCAGGGAGGGAGGCTTTGACAAAGCTGGAGGGGATGGGGTCAAGAGTGCAGGTGGCAGTTTTCATTCCTATGAGGAGTTCAGAGAGGTCAGTAGGAGAGATTGGGGAGAACCGAGACAGGGGATGGCAGGACAAGGGGGGGCAGGTGGTTGGAGGGGGAGCGGGTGCGGCGGTGGTCAAGCTGTTGTAGATGTTGTCAATTTTGCGTTGGAAGAAAGAGAGGAAGGAGATGCAGTTGTCTACTGTGAATGACTGGGTGGTGGTGTTCAGGGGGCGGAGGAGTTTGTTTATTGTCGAGAAGAGTGCTTTTGGGTTTCCGGAGCCAGAGTGGATAATTTGAGAGTAGTAGGCAGAGCGGGCGCGGGAGAGGGCATCTTTGTAGTGTTGTATGTGGTCCTTGTAGGCTTGGGAGTGAACTGTGAGACCCGTTTTATTGCGGAGTCTTTCAAGTTGGCGAGCACGAGTTTTCATCAGGTGGAGTTCAGGGGTAAACCAGGGAGCAGAATGGGTGAAAGAAACTGTTTTGGTTTTTACAGGCGCAAGCTGGTCAAGGCAGGAGGAGAGAGTGTGGTTGTAGTAGTCAGTGAGGTCGGAAGGGGTGTGGAGGTCAATGAAGGGAGAAGTGGACATTTTTTCAGAGAGGGTGGATGAGAATGAGGTAGGTGAAAGAGCGTTTAGCTTACGGAAGTTGATTGTGCGATAATGCCTTGGTGTTGGGGCGGGGATGTTGATGGTCAGAGTGATGGCTAAGTGGTCAGAGAGGGTGAGGTCGGAGCCATAGAGATGGTGCAAATTTAATCCAGTGGAGCAGACAAGGTCCAAAATGTGACCACGGATATGGGTAGGAAAGTCGACATGTTGAGTGAGGTTAAAGCAGGTGAGTAAATCAGTGAAGTCAGTGGTTATTGTGGAGTCAGTGGAGTCCATGTGGATATTGAAATCACCAAGGAGGAGGATTGAGGGGGAGAGGGAACATAGCTGGGTCAGAAAGTAGGAGAAGTCAGACAGGAATGATGGGTGTGGTTTGGGAGGGCGGTAGACGACAGCCATGACTGACTGCGTGTGACCAGAGAGTTTTAAAGCCAGGTGTTCAAATGATGGAGCAGATGAGATGGAGATGAGGTTGGTCTTGATGTCTTGACGGTGGATAACGGCAATTCCACCACCTCGGCCCTCCGAGCGTGGTTTATTGACGTAGGAATATCCATTGGGTGTGGTGAGGTTGAGTGTGTAGTAGTCCAGAGGTTGTTGCCAGGTTTCGGTGAGACAGAGAAAGTCCAGTTTGTTATCCAGGATGTATTCGTTCAGGATGAGGCATTTATTGTTGAGGGACCGGGTGTTGAACAGGGTGAGCTTGATGTTGTTTTGAACAGCAGGGATGAATTCAGGTGATTTAGCCAGGGTTCGTAGGCAAGAGGTGCGATCGTGTGGGTTGCTGTGACCAGGTGCGCTGGGACGAAGAGTGAGAGTGCGCTGAGCCGACCAGAGGACGGGGATGGAGTGACCTGATTGCAAATAAACAAACTTGCGACCGGAGCCACGGTGAATGTACCTGGGTCGTCGGAGGAGTCCATTTGATTTGATGGCAGAGATGCATGATGGGGTGGAGCGGGTATTGAGCAGAAGAAGCCTTGCGGCGGAGTACTTCAGAGCCATGCCAGGCAGGAGCGAAGGGACGAGTACGAGGCCAAGGTCGAGGAGGCAAAGCGGCAAACGCAACAACAAACGCAGCGGCAAACGACTGCAGCCGCTAATCAAGACCACAGCGGCAAACAAGGCCACAAGGCCACCGGCAAACAAGGCCACGGCCACAATCAACGGGAGCGGGCCTTTCGAATTCCGTATTCCGTACCATCAAAAGCAGATTCCGTTATCCAGCCGGAGAACACGCGGCACGTGCGGGTGTGAAAAGGCAGGACAGGTGTGAGATGTCAGGTCAGAAAGGTAGAAGCAGACCCTGTACATCCATCCAGTCGGAGAAGCGGCGAATATGCAACGCCAGCGTAACACAAGTGCGAAAAGTGGTTTTTCAACACTATCACAAGTGCAAAAAGTGTTTTTTCCACACTAATACAAGTGCAAAAGTGGTTTCCTGCACCAACACAAGTGCGAAAAGTGGTTTTTCAACACTATCACAATTGCAAAAAGTGATTTTTCTACACTAATACAAGTGCAAAAGTGGTTTCTTGCACCAACACATGTGCGAAAAGTGGTTTTTCAACACTAACACAAGTGCGAAAAGTGGATTTTCAACACTAACACAAGTGCGAAAAGTGGTTTTTCAACACTAACACAATTGCGAAAAGTGGTTTTTCAACACTAACACAAGTGCAAAAAGTGTTTTTTCCACACTAATACAAGTGCAAAAGTGGTTTCCTGCACCAACACAAGTGCGAAAAGTGGTTTTTCAACACTAACACAGGTGCGAAAAGTGGTTTTTCAACACTATCACAAGTGCAAAAAGTGTTTTTTCCACACTAATACAAGTGCAAAAGTGGTTTCCTGCACCAACACAAGTGCGAAAAGTGGTTTTTCAACACTAACAAAAGTGCGAAAAGTGGTTTTTCAACACTAACACAAGTGCGAAAAGTGGTTTTTCCACACTAATACAAGTGCAAAAGTGGTTTCCTGCACCAACACAAGTGCGAAAAGTGGTTTTTCAACACTAACACAAGTGCGAAAAGTGGTTTTTCAACACTATCACAAGTGCAAAAAGTGTTTTTTCCACACTAACACAAATGCAAAAGTGGTTTCCTGCACCAACACAAGTGCGAAAAGTGGTTTTTCAACACTAACACAAGTGCAAAAAGTGATTTTTCTACACTAATACAAGTGCAAAAGTGGTTTCTTGCACCAACACATGTGCGAAAAGTGTTTTTTCAACACTAACACAAGTGCAAAAAGTGGTTTTTCCACACTAATACAAGTGCAAAAGTGGTTTCCTGCACCAACACAAGTGCAAAAAGTGGTTTTTCAACACTAACACAAGTGCGAAAAGTGGTTTTTCAACACTATCACAAATGCGAAAAGTGTTTTTTCCACACTAATACAAGTGCAAAAGTGGTTTCCTGCACCAACACAAGTGCGAAAAGTGGTTTTTCAACACTATCACAAGTGCAAAAAGTGATTTTTCTACACTAATACAAGTGCAAAAGTGGTTTCTTGCACCAACACATGTGCGAAAAGTGGTTTTTCAACACTAACACAAGTGCGAAAAGTGGATTTTCAACACTAACACAAGTGCGAAAAGTGGTTTTTCAACACTAACACAATTGCGAAAAGTGGTTTTTCAACAATAACACAAGTGCAAAAAGTGTTTTTTCCACACTAATACAAGTGCAAAAGTGGTTTCCTGCACCAACACAAGTGCGAAAAGTGGTTTTTCAACACAATCACAAGTGCAAAAAGTGATTTTTCTACACTAATACAAGTGCAAAAGTGGTTTCTTGCACCAACACATGTGCGAAAAGTGGTTTTTCAACACTAACACAAGTGCGAAAAGTGGATTTTCAACACTAACACAAGTGCGAAAAGTGGTTTTTCAACACTAACACAATTGCGAAAAGTGGTTTTTCAACACTAACACAAGTGCAAAAAGTGTTTTTTCCACACTAATACAAGTGCAAAAGTGGTTTCCTGCACCAACACAAGTGCGAAAAGTGGTTTTTCAACACTAACACAGGTGCGAAAAGTGGTTTTTCAACACTATCACAAGTGCAAAAAGTGTTTTTTCCACACTAATACAAGTGCAAAAGTGGTTTCCTGCACCAACACAAGTGCGAAAAGTGGTTTTTCAACACTAACAAAAGTGCGAAAAGTGGTTTTTCAACACTAACACAAGTGCGAAAAGTGGTTTTTCCACACTAATACAAGTGCAAAAGTGGTTTCCTGTACCAACACAAGTGCGAAAAGTGGTTTTTCAACACTAACACAAGTGCGAAAAGTGGTTTTTCAACACTATCACAAGTGCAAAAAGTGTTTTTTCCACACTAACACAAGTGCAAAAGTGGTTTCCTGCACCAACACAAGTGCGAAAAGTGGTTTTTCAACACTAACACAAGTGCGAAAAGTGGTTTTTCAACACTATCACAAGTGCAAAAAGTGTTTTTTCCACAATAATACAAGTGCAAAAGTGGTTTCCTGCACCAACACAACTGCGAAAAGTGGTTTTTCAACACGAACACAAGTGCGAAAAGTGGTTTTTCAACACTATCACAAGTGCAAAAGTGGTTTCCTGCACCAACACATGTGCGAAAAGTGGTTTTTCAACACTAACACAAGTGCGAAAAGTGTTTTTTCAACACTAACACAAGTGCAAAAAGTGGTTTTTCCACACTAATACAAGTGCAAAAGTGGTTTCCTGCACCAACACAAGTGCGAAAAGTGGTTTTTCAACACTAACACAAGTGCGAAAAGTGGTTTTTCAACACTATCACAAGTGCGAAAAGTGTTTTTTCCACACTAATACAAGTGCAAAAGTGGTTTCCTACACCAACACAAGTGCGAAAAGTGGTTTTTCAACACTATCACAAGTGCAAAAAGTGATTTTTCTACACTAATACAAGTGCAAAAGTGGTTTCTTGCACCAACACATGTGCGAAAAGTGGTTTTTCAACACTAACACAAGTGCGAAAAGTGGATTTTCAACACTAACACAAGTGCGAAAAGTGGTTTTTCAACACTAACACAAGTGCAAAAAGTGTTTTTTCCACACTAATACAAGTGCAAAAGTGGTTTCCTGCACCAACACAAGTGCGAAAAGTGGTTTTTCAACACAATCACAAGTGCAAAAAGTGATTTTGCTACACTAATACAAGTGCAAAAGTGGTTTCTTGCACCAACACATGTGCGAAAAGTGGTTTTTCAACGCTAACACAAGTGCGAAAAGTGGATTTTCAACACTAACACAAGTGCGAAAAGTGGTTTTTCAACACTAACACAATTGCGAAAAGTGGTTTTTCAACACTAACACAAGTGCAAAAAGTGTTTTTTCCACACTAATACAAGTGCAAAAGTGGTTTCCTGCACCAACACAAGTGCGAAAAGTGGTTTTTCAACACTAACACAGGTGCGAAAAGTGGTTTTTCAACACTATCACAAGTGCAAAAAGTGTTTTTTCCACACTAATACAAGTGCAAAAGTGGTTTCCTGCACCAACACAAGTGCGAAAAGTGGTTTTTCAACACTAACAAAAGTGCGAAAAGTGGTTTTTCAACACTAACACAAGTGCGAAAAGTGGTTTTTCCACACTAATACAAGTGCAAAAGTGGTTTCCTGCACCAACACAAGTGCGAAAAGTGGTTTTTCAACACTAACACAAGTGCGAAAAGTGGTTTTTCAACACTATCACAAGTGCAAAAAGTGTTTTTTCCACACTAACACAAGTGCAAAAGTGGTTTCCTGCACCAACACAAGTGCGAAAAGTGGTTTTTCAACACTAACACAAGTGCGAAAAGTGGTTTTTCAACACTATCACAAGTGCAAAAAGTGTTTTTTCCACAATAATACAAGTGCAAAAGTGGTTTCCTGCACCAACACAACTGTGAAAAGTGGTTTTTCAACACTAACACAAGTGCGAAAAGTGGTTTTTCAACACTATCACAAGTGCAAAAAGTGTTTTTTCCACACTAACACAAGTGCAAAAGTGGTTTCCTGCACCAACACAAGTGCGAAAAGTGGTTTTTCAACACTAACACAAGTGCGAAAAGTGGTTTTTCAACACTAACACAAGTGCGAAAAGTGGTTTTTCCACACTAATACAAGTGCAAAAGTGGTTGCCTGCACCAACACAAGTGCGAAAAGTGGTTTTTCAACACTAACACAAGTGTGAAAAGTGGTTTTTCAACACTAACACAAGTGCGAAAAGTGGTTTTTCCACACTAATACAAGTGCAAAAGTGGTTTCCTGCACCAACACAACTGCGAAAAGTGGATTTTCAACACTAACACAAGTGCGAAAAGTGTTTTTTCCACACTAATACAAGTGCAAAAGTGGTTTCCTGCACCAACACAAGTGCGAAAAGTGGTTTTTCAACACTATCACAAGTGCAAAAAGTGATTTTTCTACACTAATACAAGTGCAAAAGTGGTTTCTTGCACCAACACATGTGCGAAAAGTGGTTTTTCAACACTAACACAAGTGCGAAAAGTGGATTTTCAACACTAACACAAGTGCGAAAAGTGGTTTTTCAACACTAACACAATTGCGAAAAGTGGTTTTTCAACACTAACACAAGTGCAAAAAGTGTTTTTTCCACACTAATACAAGTGCAAAAGTGGTTTCCTGCACCAACACAAGTGCGAAAAGTGGTTTTTCAACACAATCACAAGTGCAAAAAGTGATTTTTCTACACTAATACAAGTGCAAAAGTGGTTTCTTGCACCAACACATGTGCGAAAAGTGGTTTTTCAACACTAACACAAGTGCGAAAAGTGGATTTTCAACACTAACACAAGTGCGAAAAGTGGTTTTTCAACACTAACACAATTGCGAAAAGTGGTTTTTCAACACTAACACAAGTGCAAAAAGTGTTTTTTCCACACTAATACAAGTGCAAAAGTGGTTTCCTGCACCAACACAAGTGCGAAAAGTGGTTTTTCAACACTATCACAAGTGCAAAAAGTGATTTTCTACACTAATACAAGTGCAAAAAGTGTTTTTTCCACACTAATACAAGTGCAAAACTGGTTTCCTGCACCAACACAAGTGCGAAAAGTGGTTTTTCAACACTAACACAAGTGCGAAAAGTGGTTTTTCAACACTATCACAAGTGCAAAAAGTGTTTTTTCCACACTAATACAAGTGCAAAAGTGGTTTCCTGCACCAACACAAGTGCAAAAAGTGGTTTTTCAACACTAACACAAGTGCGAAAAGTGGTTTTTCAACACTAACACAAGTGCGAAAAGTGGTTTTTCCACACTAATACAAGTGCAAAAGTGGTTTGCTGCACCAATACAAGTGCGAAAAGTGGTTTTTCAACACTAACACAAGTGCGAAAGTGGTTTTTCAACAATATCACAAGTGCAAAAAGTGTTTTTTCCACACTAATACAAGTGCAAAAGTGGTTTCCTGCACCAACACAAGTGCGAAAAGTGGTTTTTCAACACTATCACAAGTGCAAAAAGTGTTTTTTCTCCACTAATACAAGTGCAAAAGTGGTTTCCTGCACCAACACATGTGCGAAAAGTGGTTTTTCAACACTAACACAAGTGCGAAAAGTGTTTTTTCAACACTAACACAAGTGCAAAAAGTGGTTTTTCCACACTAATACAAGTGCAAAAGTGGTTTCCTGCACCAACACAAGTGCGAAAAGTGGTTTTTCAACACTAACACAAGTGCGAAAAGTGGTTTTTCAACACTATCACAAGTGCAAAAAGTGTTTTTTCCACACTAATACAAGTGCAAAAGTGGTTTCCTGCACCAACACAAGTGCGAAAAGTGGTTTTTCAACACTATCACAATTGCAAAAAGTGATTTTTCTACACTAATACAAGTGCAAAAGTGGTTTCTTGCACCAACACATGTGCGAAAAGTGGTTTTTCAACACTAACACAAGTGCGAAAAGTGGATTTTCAACACTAACACAAGTGCGAAAAGTGGTTTTTCAACACTAACACAATTGCGAAAAGTGGTTTTTCAACACTAACACAAGTGCAAAAAGTGTTTTTTCCACACTAATACAAGTGCAAAAGTGGTTTCCTGCACCAACACAAGTGCGAAAAGTGGTTTTTCAACACTAACACAGGTGCGAAAAGTGGTTTTTCAACACTATCACAAGTGCAAAAAGTGTTTTTTCCACACTAATACAAGTGCAAAAGTGGTTTCCTGCACCAACACAAGTGCGAAAAGTGGTTTTTCAACACTAACAAAAGTGCGAAAAGTGGTTTTTCAACACTAACACAAGTGCGAAAAGTGGTTTTTCCACACTAATACAAGTGCAAAAGTGGTTTCCTGCACCAACACAAGTGCGAAAAGTGGTTTTTCAACACTAACACAAGTGCGAAAAGTGGTTTTTCAACACTATCACAAGTGCAAAAAGTGTTTTTTCCACACTAACACAAGTGCAAAAGTGGTTTCCTGCACCAACACAAGTGCGAAAAGTGGTTTTTCAACACTAACACAAGTGCAAAAAGTGATTTTTCTACACTAATACAAGTGCAAAAGTGGTTTCTTGCACCAACACATGTGCGAAAAGTGGTTTTTCAACACTAACACAAGTGCGAAAAGTGGATTTTCAACACTAACGCAAGTGCGAAAAGTGGTTTTTCAACACTAACACAATTGCGAAAAGTGTTTTTTCCACAATAATACAAGTGCAAAAGTGGTTTCCTGCACCAACACAAGTGCGAAAAGTGGTTTTTCAACACTAACACAAGTGCGAAAAGTGGTTTTTCAACACTAACACAAGTGCAAAAGTGGTTTCCTGCACCAACACAAGTGCAAAAAGTGGTTTTTCAACACTAACACAAGTGCGAAAAGTGGTTTTTCAACACTAACACAAGTGCAAAAAGTGTTTTTTCCACACTAATACAAGTGCAAAAGTGGTTTCCTGCACCAACACAAGTGCAAAAAGTGGTTTTTCAACACTAACACAAGTGCGAAAAGTGGTTTTTCAACACTAACACAAGTGCGAAAAGTGGTTTTTCCACACTAATACAAGTGCAAAAGTGGTTTGCTGCACCAATACAAGTGCGAAAAGTGGTTTTTCAACACTAACACAAGTGCGAAAGTGGTTTTTCAACAATATCACAAGTGCAAAAAGTGTTTTTTCCACACTAATACAAGTGCAAAAGTGGTTTCCTGCACCAACACAAGTGCGAAAAGTGGTTTTTCAACACTATCACAAGTGCAAAAAGTGTTTTTTCTCCACTAATACAAGTGCAAAAGTGGTTTCCTGCACCAACACATGTGCGAAAAGTGGTTTTTCAACACTAACACAAGTGCGAAAAGTGTTTTTTCAACACTAACACAAGTGCAAAAAGTGGTTTTTCCACACTAATACAAGTGCAAAAGTGGTTTCCTGCACCAACACAAGTGCGAAAAGTGGTTTTTCAACACTAACACAAGTGCGAAAAGTGGTTTTTCAACACTATCACAAGTGCAAAAAGTGTTTTTTCCACACTAATACAAGTGCAAAAGTGGTTTCCTGCACCAACACAAGTGCGAAAAGTGGTTTTTCAACACTATCACAATTGCAAAAAGTGATTTTTCTACACTAATACAAGTGCAAAAGTGGTTTCTTGCACCAACACATGTGCGAAAAGTGGTTTTTCAACACTAACACAAGTGCGAAAAGTGGATTTTCAACACTAACACAAGTGCGAAAAGTGGTTTTTCAACACTAACACAATTGCGAAAAGTGGTTTTTCAACACTAACACAAGTGCAAAAAGTGTTTTTTCCACACTAATACAAGTGCAAAAGTGGTTTCCTGCACCAACACAAGTGCGAAAAGTGGTTTTTCAACACTAACACAGGTGCGAAAAGTGGTTTTTCAACACTATCACAAGTGCAAAAAGTGTTTTTTCCACACTAATACAAGTGCAAAAGTGGTTTCCTGCACCAACACAAGTGCGAAAAGTGGTTTTTCAACACTAACAAAAGTGCGAAAAGTGGTTTTTCAACACTAACACAAGTGCGAAAAGTGGTTTTTCCACACTAATACAAGTGCAAAAGTGGTTTCCTGCACCAACACAAGTGCGAAAAGTGGTTTTTCAACACTAACACAAGTGCGAAAAGTGGTTTTTCAACACTATCACAAGTGCAAAAAGTGTTTTTTCCACACTAACACAAGTGCAAAAGTGGTTTCCTGCACCAACACAAGTGCGAAAAGTGGTTTTTCAACACTAACACAAGTGCAAAAAGTGATTTTTCTACACTAATACAAGTGCAAAAGTGGTTTCTTGCACCAACACATGTGCGAAAAGTGGTTTTTCAACACTAACACAAGTGCGAAAAGTGGATTTTCAACACTAACGCAAGTGCGAAAAGTGGTTTTTCAACACTAACACAATTGCGAAAAGTGTTTTTTCCACAATAATACAAGTGCAAAAGTGGTTTCCTGCACCAACACAAGTGCGAAAAGTGGTTTTTCAACACTAACACAAGTGCGAAAAGTGGTTTTTCAACACTAACACAAGTGCAAAAGTGGTTTCCTGCACCAACACAAGTGCAAAAAGTGGTTTTTCAACACTAACACAAGTGCGAAAAGTGGTTTTTCAACACTAACACAAGTGCAAAAAGTGTTTTTTCCACACTAATACAAGTGCAAAAGTGGTTTCCTGCACCAACACAAGTGCAAAAAGTGGTTTTTCAACACTAACACAAGTGCGAAAAGTGGTTTTTCAACACTAACACAAGTGCGAAAAGTGGTTTTTCCACACTAATACAAGTGCAAAAGTGGTTTGCTGCACCAATACAAGTGCGAAAAGTGGTTTTTCAACACTAACACAAGTGCGAAAGTGGTTTTTCAACAATATCACAAGTGCAAAAAGTGTTTTTTCCACACTAATACAAGTGCAAAAGTGGTTTCCTGCACCAACACAAGTGCGAAAAGTGGTTTTTCAACACTATCACAAGTGCAAAAAGTGTTTTTTCTCCACTAATACAAGTGCAAAAGTGGTTTCCTGCACCAACACATGTGCGAAAAGTGGTTTTTCAACACTAACACAAGTGCGAAAAGTGTTTTTTCAACACTAACACAAGTGCAAAAAGTGGTTTTTCCACACTAATACAAGTGCAAAAGTGGTTTCCTGCACCAACACAAGTGCGAAAAGTGGTTTTTCAACACTAACACAAGTGCGAAAAGTGGTTTTTCAACACTATCACAAGTGCAAAAAGTGTTTTTTCCACACTAATACAAGTGCAAAAGTGGTTTCCTGCACCAACACAAGTGCGAAAAGTGGTTTTTCAACACTATCACAATTGCAAAAAGTGATTTTTCTACACTAATACAAGTGCAAAAGTGGTTTCTTGCACCAACACATGTGCGAAAAGTGGTTTTTCAACACTAACACAAGTGCGAAAAGTGGATTTTCAACACTAACACAAGTGCGAAAAGTGGTTTTTCAACACTAACACAATTGCGAAAAGTGGTTTTTCAACACTAACACAAGTGCAAAAAGTGTTTTTTCCACACTAATACAAGTGCAAAAGTGGTTTCCTGCACCAACACAAGTGCGAAAAGTGGTTTTTCAACACTAACACAGGTGCGAAAAGTGGTTTTTCAACACTATCACAAGTGCAAAAAGTGTTTTTTCCACACTAATACAAGTGCAAAAGTGGTTTCCTGCACCAACACAAGTGCGAAAAGTGGTTTTTCAACACTAACAAAAGTGCGAAAAGTGGTTTTTCAACACTAACACAAGTGCGAAAAGTGGTTTTTCCACACTAATACAAGTGCAAAAGTGGTTTCCTGCACCAACACAAGTGCGAAAAGTGGTTTTTCAACACTAACACAAGTGCGAAAAGTGGTTTTTCAACACTATCACAAGTGCAAAAAGTGTTTTTTCCACACTAACACAAGTGCAAAAGTGGTTTCCTGCACCAACACAAGTGCGAAAAGTGGTTTTTCAACACTAACACAAGTGCAAAAAGTGATTTTTCTACACTAATACAAGTGCAAAAGTGGTTTCTTGCACCAACACATGTGCGAAAAGTGGTTTTTCAACACTAACACAAGTGCGAAAAGTGGATTTTCAACACTAACGCAAGTGCGAAAAGTGGTTTTTCAACACTAACACAATTGCGAAAAGTGTTTTTTCCACAATAATACAAGTGCAAAAGTGGTTTCCTGCACCAACACAAGTGCGAAAAGTGGTTTTTCAACACTAACACAAGTGCGAAAAGTGGTTTTTCAACACTATCACAAGTGCAAAAAGTGTTTTTTCCACAATAATACAAGTGCAAAAGTGGTTTCCTGCACCAACACAAGTGCGAAAAGTGGTTTTTCAACACTATCACAAGTGCAAAAAGTGATTTTTCTACACTAATACAAGTGCAAAAGTGGTTTCTTGCACCAACACATGTGCGAAAAGTGGTTTTTCAACACTAACACAAGTGCGAAAAGTGGATTTTCAACACTAACACAAGTGCGAAAAGTGGTTTTTCAACACTAACACAATTGCGAAAAGTGGTTTTTCAACAATAACACAAGTGCAAAAAGTGTTTTTTCCACACTAATACAAGTGCAAAAGTGGTTTCCTGCACCAACACAAGTGCGAAAAGTGGTTTTTCAACACAATCACAAGTGCAAAAAGTGATTTTTCTACACTAATACAAGTGCAAAAGTGGTTTCTTGCACCAACACATGTGCGAAAAGTGGTTTTTCAACACTAACACAAGTGCGAAAAGTGGATTTTCAACACTAACACAAGTGCGAAAAGTGGTTTTTCAACACTAACACAATTGCGAAAAGTGGTTTTTCAACACTAACACAAGTGCAAAAAGTGTTTTTTCCACACTAATACAAGTGCAAAAGTGGTTTCCTGCACCAACACAAGTGCGAAAAGTGGTTTTTCAACACTAACACAGGTGCGAAAAGTGGTTTTTCAACACTATCACAAGTGCAAAAAGTGTTTTTTCCACACTAATACAAGTGCAAAAGTGGTTTCCTGCACCAACACAAGTGCGAAAAGTGGTTTTTCAACACTAACAAAAGTGCGAAAAGTGGTTTTTCAACACTAACACAAGTGCGAAAAGTGGTTTTTCCACACTAATACAAGTGCAAAAGTGGTTTCCTGTACCAACACAAGTGCGAAAAGTGGTTTTTCAACACTAACACAAGTGCGAAAAGTGGTTTTTCAACACTATCACAAGTGCAAAAAGTGTTTTTTCCACACTAACACAAGTGCAAAAGTGGTTTCCTGCACCAACACAAGTGCGAAAAGTGGTTTTTCAACACTAACACAAGTGCGAAAAGTGGTTTTTCAACACTATCACAAGTGCAAAAAGTGTTTTTTCCACAATAATACAAGTGCAAAAGTGGTTTCCTGCACCAACACAACTGCGAAAAGTGGTTTTTCAACACGAACACAAGTGCGAAAAGTGGTTTTTCAACACTATCACAAGTGCAAAAGTGGTTTCCTGCACCAACACATGTGTGAAAAGTGGTTTTTCAACACTAACACAAGTGCGAAAAGTGTTTTTTCAACACTAACACAAGTGCAAAAAGTGGTTTTTCCACACTAATACAAGTGCAAAAGTGGTTTCCTGCACCAACACAAGTGCGAAAAGTGGTTTTTCAACACTAACACAAGTGCGAAAAGTGGTTTTTCAACACTATCACAAGTGCGAAAAGTGTTTTTTCCACACTAATACAAGTGCAAAAGTGGTTTCCTACACCAACACAAGTGCGAAAAGTGGTTTTTCAACACTATCACAAGTGCAAAAAGTGATTTTTCTACACTAATACAAGTGCAAAAGTGGTTTCTTGCACCAACACATGTGCGAAAAGTGGTTTTTCAACACTAACACAAGTGCGAAAAGTGGATTTTCAACACTAACACAAGTGCGAAAAGTGGTTTTTCAACACTAACACAAGTGCAAAAAGTGTTTTTTCCACACTAATACAAGTGCAAAAGTGGTTTCCTGCACCAACACAAGTGCGAAAAGTGGTTTTTCAACACAATCACAAGTGCAAAAAGTGATTTTGCTACACTAATACAAGTGCAAAAGTGGTTTCTTGCACCAACACATGTGCGAAAAGTGGTTTTTCAACGCTAACACAAGTGCGAAAAGTGGATTTTCAACACTAACACAAGTGCGAAAAGTGGTTTTTCAACACTAACACAATTGCGAAAAGTGGTTTTTCAACACTAACACAAGTGCAAAAAGTGTTTTTTCCACACTAATACAAGTGCAAAAGTGGTTTCCTGCACCAACACAAGTGCGAAAAGTGGTTTTTCAACACTAACACAGGTGCGAAAAGTGGTTTTTCAACACTATCACAAGTGCAAAAAGTGTTTTTTCCACACTAATACAAGTGCAAAAGTGGTTTCCTGCACCAACACAAGTGCGAAAAGTGGTTTTTCAACACTAACAAAAGTGCGAAAAGTGGTTTTTCAACACTAACACAAGTGCGAAAAGTGGTTTTTCCACACTAATACAAGTGCAAAAGTGGTTTCCTGCACCAACACAAGTGCGAAAAGTGGTTTTTCAACACTAACACAAGTGCGAAAAGTGGTTTTTCAACACTATCACAAGTGCAAAAAGTGTTTTTTCCACACTAACACAAGTGCAAAAGTGGTTTCCTGCACCAACACAAGTGCGAAAAGTGGTTTTTCAACACTAACACAAGTGCGAAAAGTGGTTTTCAACACTATCACAAGTGCAAAAAGTGTTTTTTCCACAATAATACAAGTGCAAAAGTGGTTTCCTGCACCAACACAACTGTGAAAAGTGGTTTTTCAACACTAACACAAGTGCGAAAAGTGGTTTTTCAACACTATCACAAGTGCAAAAAGTGTTTTTTCCACACTAACACAAGTGCAAAAGTGGTTTCCTGCACCAACACAAGTGCGAAAAGTGGTTTTTCAACACTAACACAAGTGCGAAAAGTGGTTTTTCAACACTAACACAAGTGCGAAAAGTGGTTTTTCCACACTAATACAAGTGCAAAAGTGGTTGCCTGCACCAACACAAGTGCGAAAAGTGGTTTTTCAACACTAACACAAGTGTGAAAAGTGGTTTTTCAACACTAACACAAGTGCGAAAAGTGGTTTTTCCACACTAATACAAGTGCAAAAGTGGTTTCCTGCACCAACACAACTGCGAAAAGTGGATTTTCAACACTAACACAAGTGCGAAAAGTGTTTTTTCCACACTAATACAAGTGCAAAAGTGGTTTCCTGCACCAACACAAGTGCGAAAAGTGGTTTTTCAACACTATCACAAGTGCAAAAAGTGATTTTTCTACACTAATACAAGTGCAAAAGTGGTTTCTTGCACCAACACATGTGCGAAAAGTGGTTTTTCAACACTAACACAAGTGCGAAAAGTGGATTTTCAACACTAACACAAGTGCGAAAAGTGGTTTTTCAACACTAACACAATTGCGAAAAGTGGTTTTTCAACACTAACACAAGTGCAAAAAGTGTTTTTTCCACACTAATACAAGTGCAAAAGTGGTTTCCTGCACCAACACAAGTGCGAAAAGTGGTTTTTCAACACAATCACAAGTGCAAAAAGTGATTTTTCTACACTAATACAAGTGCAAAAGTGGTTTCTTGCACCAACACATGTGCGAAAAGTGGTTTTTCAACACTAACACAAGTGCGAAAAGTGGATTTTCAACACTAACACAAGTGCGAAAAGTGGTTTTTCAACACTAACACAATTGCGAAAAGTGGTTTTTCAACACTAACACAAGTGCAAAAAGTGTTTTTTCCACACTAATACAAGTGCAAAAGTGGTTTCCTGCACCAACACAAGTGCGAAAAGTGGTTTTTCAACACTATCACAAGTGCAAAAAGTGATTTTCTACACTAATACAAGTGCAAAAAGTGTTTTTTCCACACTAATACAAGTGCAAAACTGGTTTCCTGCACCAACACAAGTGCGAAAAGTGGTTTTTCAACACTAACACAAGTGCGAAAAGTGGTTTTTCAACACTATCACAAGTGCAAAAAGTGTTTTTTCCACACTAATACAAGTGCAAAAGTGGTTTCCTGCACCAACACAAGTGCAAAAAGTGGTTTTTCAACACTAACACAAGTGCGAAAAGTGGTTTTTCAACACTAACACAAGTGCGAAAAGTGGTTTTTCCACACTAATACAAGTGCAAAAGTGGTTTGCTGCACCAATACAAGTGCGAAAAGTGGTTTTTCAACACTAACACAAGTGCGAAAGTGGTTTTTCAACAATATCACAAGTGCAAAAAGTGTTTTTTCCACACTAATACAAGTGCAAAAGTGGTTTCCTGCACCAACACAAGTGCGAAAAGTGGTTTTTCAACACTATCACAAGTGCAAAAAGTGTTTTTTCTCCACTAATACAAGTGCAAAAGTGGTTTCCTGCACCAACACATGTGCGAAAAGTGGTTTTTCAACACTAACACAAGTGCGAAAAGTGTTTTTTCAACACTAACACAAGTGCAAAAAGTGGTTTTTCCACACTAATACAAGTGCAAAAGTGGTTTCCTGCACCAACACAAGTGCGAAAAGTGGTTTTTCAACACTAACACAAGTGCGAAAAGTGGTTTTTCAACACTATCACAAGTGCAAAAAGTGTTTTTTCCACACTAATACAAATGCAAAAGTGGTTTCCTGCACCAACACAAGTGCGAAAAGTGGTTTTTCAACACTATCACAATTGCAAAAAGTGATTTTTCTACACTAATACAAGTGCAAAAGTGGTTTCTTGCACCAACACATGTGCGAAAAGTGGTTTTTCAACACTAACACAAGTGCGAAAAGTGGATTTTCAACACTAACACAAGTGCGAAAAGTGGTTTTTCAACACTAACACAATTGCGAAAAGTGGTTTTTCAACACTAACACAAGTGCAAAAAGTGTTTTTTCCACACTAATACAAGTGCAAAAGTGGTTCCCTGCACCAACACAAGTGCGAAAAGTGGTTTTTCAACACTAACACAGGTGCGAAAAGTGGTTTTTCAACACTATCACAAGTGCAAAAAGTGTTTTTTCCACACTAATACAAGTGCAAAAGTGGTTTCCTGCACCAACACAAGTGCGAAAAGTGGTTTTTCAACACTAACAAAAGTGCGAAAAGTGGTTTTTCAACACTAACACAAGTGCGAAAAGTGGTTTTTCCACACTAATACAAGTGCAAAAGTGGTTTCCTGCACCAACACAAGTGCGAAAAGTGGTTTTTCAACACTAACACAAGTGCGAAAAGTGGTTTTTCAACACTATCACAAGTGCAAAAAGTGTTTTTTCCACACTAACACAAGTGCAAAAGTGGTTTCCTGCACCAACACAAGTGCGAAAAGTGGTTTTTCAACACTAACACAAGTGCAAAAAGTGATTTTTCTACACTAATACAAGTGCAAAAGTGGTTTCTTGCACCAACACATGTGCGAAAAGTGGTTTTTCAACACGAACACAAGTGCGAAAAGTGGATTTTCAACACTAACGCAAGTGCGAAAAGTGGTTTTTCAACACTAACACAATTGCGAAAAGTGTTTTTTCCACAATAATACAAGTGCAAAAGTGGTTTCCTGCACCAACACAAGTGCGAAAAGTGGTTTTTCAACACTAACACAAGTGCGAAAAGTGGTTTTTCAACACTATCACAAGTGCAAAAAGTGTTTTTTCCACAATAATACAAGTGCAAAAGTGGTTTCCTGCACCAACACAACTGCGAAAAGTGGTTTTTCAACACGAACACAAGTGCGAAAAGTGGTTTTTCAACACTATCACAAGTGCAAAAGTGGTTTCCTGCACCAACACATGTGCGAAAAGTGGTTTTTCAACACTAACACAAGTGCGAAAAGTGTTTTTTCAACACTAACACAAGTGCAAAAAGTGGTTTTTCCACACTAATACAAGTGCAAAAGTGGTTTCCTGCACCAACACAAGTGCGAAAAGTGGTTTTTCAACACTAACACAAGTGCGAAAAGTGGTTTTTCAACACTATCACAAGTGCGAAAAGTGTTTTTTCCACACTAATACAAGTGCAAAAGTGGTTTCCTACACCAACACAAGTGCGAAAAGTGGTTTTTCAACACTATCACAAGTGCAAAAAGTGATTTTTCTACACTAATACAAGTGCAAAAGTGGTTTCTTGCACCAACACATGTGCGAAAAGTGGTTTTTCAACACTAACACAAGTGCGAAAAGTGGATTTTCAACACTAACACAAGTGCGAAAAGTGGTTTTTCAACACTAACACAAGTGCAAAAAGTGTTTTTTCCACACTAATACAAGTGCAAAAGTGGTTTCCTGCACCAACACAAGTGCGAAAAGTGGTTTTTCAACACAATCACAAGTGCAAAAAGTGATTTTGCTACACTAATACAAGTGCAAAAGTGGTTTCTTGCACCAACACATGTGCGAAAAGTGGTTTTTCAACGCTAACACAAGTGCGAAAAGTGGATTTTCAACACTAACACAAGTGCGAAAAGTGGTTTTTCAACACTAACACAATTGCGAAAAGTGGTTTTTCAACACTAACACAAGTGCAAAAAGTGTTTTTTCCACACTAATACAAGTGCAAAAGTGGTTTCCTGCACCAACACAAGTGCGAAAAGTGGTTTTTCAACACTAACACAGGTGCGAAAAGTGGTTTTTCAACACTATCACAAGTGCAAAAAGTGTTTTTTCCACACTAATACAAGTGCAAAAGTGGTTTCCTGCACCAACACAAGTGCGAAAAGTGGTTTTTCAACACTAACAAAAGTGCGAAAAGTGGTTTTTCAACACTAACACAAGTGCGAAAAGTGGTTTTTCCACACTAATACAAGTGCAAAAGTGGTTTCCTGCACCAACACAAGTGCGAAAAGTGGTTTTTCAACACTAACACAAGTGCGAAAAGTGGTTTTTCAACACTATCACAAGTGCAAAAAGTGTTTTTTCCACACTAACACAAGTGCAAAAGTGGTTTCCTGCACCAACACAAGTGCGAAAAGTGGTTTTTCAACACTAACACAAGTGCGAAAAGTGGTTTTTCAACACTATCACAAGTGCAAAAAGTGTTTTTTCCACAATAATACAAGTGCAAAAGTGGTGTCCTGCACCAACACAACTGTGAAAAGTGGTTTTTCAACACTAACACAAGTGCGAAAAGTGGTTTTTCAACACTATCACAAGTGCAAAAAGTGTTTTTTCCACACTAACACAAGTGCAAAAGTGGTTTCCTGCACCAACACAAGTGCGAAAAGTGGTTTTTCAACACTAACACAAGTGCGAAAAGTGGTTTTTCAACACTAACACAAGTGCGAAAAGTGGTTTTTCCACACTAATACAAGTGCAAAAGTGGTTGCCTGCACCAACACAAGTGCGAAAAGTGGTTTTTCAACACTAACACAAGTGTGAAAAGTGGTTTTTCAACACTAACACAAGTGCGAAAAGTGGTTTTTCCACACTAATACAAGTGCAAAAGTGGTTTCCTGCACCAACACAACTGCGAAAAGTGGATTTTCAACACTAACACAAGTGCGAAAAGTGTTTTTTCCACACTAATACAAGTGCAAAAGTGGTTTCCTGCACCAACACAAGTGCGAAAAGTGGTTTTTCAACACTATCACAAGTGCAAAAAGTGATTTTTCTACACTAATACAAGTGCAAAAGTGGTTTCTTGCACCAACACATGTGCGAAAAGTGGTTTTTCAACACTAACACAAGTGCGAAAAGTGGATTTTCAACACTAACACAAGTGCGAAAAGTGGTTTTTCAACACTAACACAATTGCGAAAAGTGGTTTTTCAACACTAACACAAGTGCAAAAAGTGTTTTTTCCACACTAATACAAGTGCAAAAGTGGTTTCCTGCACCAACACAAGTGCGAAAAGTGGTTTTTCAACACAATCACAAGTGCAAAAAGTGATTTTTCTACACTAATACAAGTGCAAAAGTGGTTTCTTGCACCAACACATGTGCGAAAAGTGGTTTTTCAACACTAACACAAGTGCGAAAAGTGGATTTTCAACACTAACACAAGTGCGAAAAGTGGTTTTTCAACACTAACACAATTGCGAAAAGTGGTTTTTCAACACTAACACAAGTGCAAAAAGTGTTTTTTCCACACTAATACAAGTGCAAAAGTGGTTTCCTGCACCAACACAAGTGCGAAAAGTGGTTTTTCAACACTATCACAAGTGCAAAAAGTGATTTTCTACACTAATACAAGTGCAAAAAGTGTTTTTTCCACACTAATACAAGTGCAAAACTGGTTTCCTGCACCAACACAAGTGCGAAAAGTGGTTTTTCAACACTAACACAAGTGCGAAAAGTGGTTTTTCAACACTATCACAAGTGCAAAAAGTGTTTTTTCCACACTAATACAAGTGCAAAAGTGGTTTCCTGCACCAACACAAGTGCAAAAAGTGGTTTTTCAACACTAACACAAGTGCGAAAAGTGGTTTTTCAACACTAACACAAGTGCGAAAAGTGGTTTTTCCACACTAATACAAGTGCAAAAGTGGTTTGCTGCACCAATACAAGTGCGAAAAGTGGTTTTTCAACACTAACACAAGTGCGAAAGTGGTTTTTCAACAATATCACAAGTGCAAAAAGTGTTTTTTCCACACTAATACAAGTGCAAAAGTGGTTTCCTGCACCAACACAAGTGCGAAAAGTGGTTTTTCAACACTATCACAAGTGCAAAAAGTGTTTTTTCTCCACTAATACAAGTGCAAAAGTGGTTTCCTGCACCAACACATGTGCGAAAAGTGGTTTTTCAACACTAACACAAGTGCGAAAAGTGTTTTTTCAACACTAACACAAGTGCAAAAAGTGGTTTTTCCACACTAATACAAGTGCAAAAGTGGTTTCCTGCACCAACACAAGTGCGAAAAGTGGTTTTTCAACACTAACACAAGTGCGAAAAGTGGTTTTTCAACACTATCACAAGTGCAAAAAGTGTTTTTTCTACACTAATACAAGTGCAAAAGTGGTTTCTTGCACCAACACATGTGCGAAAAGTGGTTTTTCAACACTAACACAAGTGCGAAAAGTGGATTTTCAACACTAACACAAGTGCGAAAAGTGGTTTTTCAACACTAACACAATTGCGAAAAGTGGTTTTTCAACACTAACACAAGTGCAAAAAGTGTTTTTTTCCACACTAATACAAGTGCAAAAGTGGTTTCCTGCACCAACACAAGTGCGAAAAGTGGTTTTTCAACACTAACACAGGTGCGAAAAGTGGTTTTTCAACACTATCACAAGTGCAAAAAGTGTTTTTTCCACACTAATACAAGTGCAAAAGTGGTTTCCTGCACCAACACAAGTGCGAAAAGTGGTTTTTCAACACTAACAAAAGTGCGAAAAGTGGTTTTTCAACACTAACACAAGTGCGAAAAGTGGTTTTTCCACACTAATACAAGTGCAAAAGTGGTTTCCTGCACCAACACAAGTGCGAAAAGTGGTTTTTCAACACTAACACAAGTGCGAAAAGTGGTTTTTCAACACTATCACAAGTGCAAAAAGTGTTTTTTCCACACTAACACAAGTGCAAAAGTGGTTTCCTGCACCAACACAGTGCGAAAAGTGGTTTTTCAACACTAACACAAGTGCAAAAAGTGATTTTTCTACACTAATACAAGTGCAAAAGTGGTTTCTTGCACCAACACATGTGCGAAAAGTGGTTTTTCAACACTAACACAAGTGCGAAAAGTGGATTTTCAACACTAACGCAAGTGCGAAAAGTGGTTTTTCAACACTAACACAATTGCGAAAAGTGGTTTTTCAACACTAACACAAGTGCAAAAAGTGTTTTTTCCACACTAATACAAGTGCAAAAGTGGTTTCCTGCACCAACACAAGTGCGAAACGTGGTTTTTCAACACTATCACAAGTGCAAAAAGTGATTTTTCTACACTAATACAAGTGCAAAAGTGGTTTCTTGCACCAACACATGTGCGAAAAGTGGTTTTTCAACACTAACACAAGTGCGAAAAGTGGATTTTCAACACAAACAAGTGCGAAAAGTGGTTTTTCAACACTAACACAATTGCGAAAAGTTGTTTTTCAACACTAACACAAGTGCGAAAAGTGGGTTTTCCACACTAATACAAGTGCAAAAGTGGTTTCCTGCACCAACACAAGTGCGAAAAGTGGTTTTTGAACACTAACACAAGTGCAAAAAGTGTTTTTTCAACACTATCACAAGTGCAAAAAGTGTTTTTTCCACACTAATACAAGTGCAAAAGTGGTTTCCTGCACCAACACAAGTGCGAAAAGTGGTTGTTCAACACTAACACAAGTGCGAAAAGTGGTTTTTCAACACTATCACAAGTGCAAAAAGTGTTTTCTCCACACTAATACAAGTGCAAAAGTGGTTTCCTGCACCAACACAAGTGCGAAAAGTGGTTTTTCAACACTAACACAAGTGCGAAAAGTGGTTTTTCAACACTAACACAAGTGCGAAAAGTGGTTTTTCCACACTAATACAAGTGCAAAAGTGGTTTGCTGCACCAATACAAGTGCGAAAAGTGGTTTTTCAACACTAACACAAGTGCGAAAGTGGTTTTTCAACAATATCACAAGTGCAAAAAGTGTTTTTTCCACACTAATACAAGTGCAAAAGTGGTTTCCTGCACCAACACAAGTGCGAAAAGTGGTTTTTCAACACTATCACAAGTGCAAAAAGTGTTTAATCTCCACTAATACAAGTGCAAAAGTGGTTTCCTGCACCAACACAAGTGCGAAAAGTGGTTTTTCAACACTAACACAAGTGCGAAAAGTGGTTTTTCAACACTAACACAAGTGCAAAAAGTGGTTTTTCCACACTAATACAAGTGCAAAAGTGGTTTCCTGCACCAACACAAGTGCGAAAAGTGGTTTTTCAACACTAACACAAGTGCGAAAAGTGGTTTTTCAACACTATCACAAGTGCAAAAAGTGTTTTTTCCACACTAATACAAGTGCAAAAGTGGTTTCCTGCACCAACACAAGTGCGAAAAGTAGTTTTTCAACACTAACACAAGTGCGAAAAGTGGATTTTCAACACTAACACAAGTGCGAAAAGTGGTTTTTCAACACTAACACAATTGCGAAAAGTGGTTTTTCAACACTAACACAAGTGCGAAAAGTGGGTTTTTCCACACTAATACAAGTGCAAAAGTGGTTTCCTGCACCAACACAAGTGCGAAAAGTGGTTTTTGAACACTAACACAAGTGCAAAAAGTGTTTTTTCAACACTATCACAAGTGCAAAAAGTGTTTTTTCCACACTAATACAAGTGCAAAAGTGGTTTCCTGCACCAACACAAGTGCAAAAAGTGGTTTTTCAACACTAACACAAGTGCGAAAAGTGGTTTTTCAACACTATCACAAGTGCAAAAAGTGTTTTTTCCACACTAATACAAGTGCAAAAGTGGTTTCCTGCACCAACACAAGTGCGAAAAGTGGATTTTCAACACTAACACAAGTGCGAAAAGTGGTTTTTCAACACTAACACAAGTGCGAAAAGTGGTTTTTCCACACTAATACAAGTGCAAAAGTGGTTTCCTGCACCAATACAAGTGCGAAAAGTGGTTTTTCAACACTAACACAAGTGCGAAAGTGGTTTTTCAACAATATCACAAGTGCAAAAAGTGTTTTTTCCACACTAATACAAGTGCAAAAGTGGTTTCCTGCACCAACACAAGTGCGAAAAGTGGTTTTTCAACACTATCACAAGTGCAAAAAGTGTTTTTTCTCCACTAATACAAGTGCAAAAGTGGTTTCCTGCACCAACACAAGTGCGAAAAGTGGTTTATCAACACTAACACAAGTGCGAAAAGTGGTTTTTCAACACTAACACAAGTGCAAAAAGTGGTTTTTCCACACTAATACAAGTGCAAAAGTGGTTTCCTGCACCAACACAAGTGCAAAAAGTGGTTTTTCAACACTAACACAAGTGCGAAAAGTGGTTTTTCAACACTATCACAAGTGCAAAAAGTGTTTTTTCCACACTAATACAAGTGCAAAAGTTGTTTCCTGCACCAACACAAGTGCGAAAAGTGGTTTTTCAACACTAACACAAGTGCGAAAAGTGGTTTTTCAACACTAACACAAGTGCGAAAAGTGGTTTTTCCACACTAATACAAGTGCGAAAAGTGGTTTTTCAACACTAACACAAGTGCAAAAAGTGATTTTTCTACACTAATACAAGTGCAAAAGTGGTTTCTTGCACCAACACATGTGCGAAAAGTGGTTTTTCAACACTAACACAAGTGCGAAAAGTGGATTTTCAACACTAAAACAAGTGCGAAAAGTGGTTTTTCAACACTAACACAATTGCGAAAAGTTGTTTTTCAACACTAACACAAGTGCGAAAAGTGGGTTTTCCACACTAATACAAGTGCAAAAGTGGTTTCCTGCACCAACACAAGTGCGAAAAGTGGTTTTTGAACAATAACACAAGTGCAAAAAGTGTTTTTTCAACACTATCACAAGTGCAAAAAGTGTTTTTTCCACACTAATACAAGTGCAAAAGTGGTTTCTTGCACCAACACATGTGCGAAAAGTGGTTTTTCAACACTAACACAAGTGCGAAAAGTGGATTTTCAACACTAACACAAGTGCGAAAAGTGGTTTTTCAACACTAACACAATTGCGAAAAGTGGTTTTTCAACACTATCACAAGTGCAAAAAGTGATTTTCCACACTAATACAAGTGCAAAAAGTGTTTTTTCCACACTAATACAAGTGCAAAACTGGTTTCCTGCACCAACACAAGTGCGAAAAGTGGTTTTTCAACACTAACACAAGTGCGAAAAGTGGTTTTTCAACACTATCATAAGTGCAAAAAGTGTTTTTTCCACACTAATACAAGTGCAAAAGTGGTTTCCTGCACCAACACAAGTGCAAAAAGTGGTTTTTCAACACTAACACAAGTGCGAAAAGTGGTTTTTCAACACTAACACAAGTGCGAAAAGTGGTTTTTCCACACTAATACAAGTGCAAAAGTGGTTTGCTGCACCAATACAAGTGCGAAAAGTGGTTTTTCAACACTAACACAAGTGCGAAAGTGGTTTTTCAACAATATCACAAGTGCAAAAAGTGTTTTTTCCACACTAATACAAGTGCAAAAGTGGTTTCCTGCACCAACACAAGTGCGAAAAGTGGTTTTTCAACACTATCACAAGTGCAAAAAGTGTTTTTTCTCCACTAATACAAGTGCAAAAGTGGTTTCCTGCACCAACACATGTGCGAAAAGTGGTTTTTCAACACTAACACAAGTGCGAAAAGTGTTTTTTCAACACTAACACAAGTGCAAAAAGTGGTTTTTCCACACTAATACAAGTGCAAAAGTGGTTTCCTGCACCAACACAAGTGCGAAAAGTGGTTTTTCAACACTAACACAAGTGCGAAAAGTGGTTTTTCAACACTATCACAAGTGCAAAAAGTGTTTTTTCCACACTAATACAAGTGCAAAAGTGGTTTCCTGCACCAACACAAGTGCGAAAAGTGGTTTTTCAACACTATCACAATTGCAAAAAGTGATTTTTCTACACTAATACAAGTGCAAAAGTGGTTTCTTGCACCAACACATGTGCGAAAAGTGGTTTTTCAACACTAACACAAGTGCGAAAAGTGGATTTTCAACACTAACACAAGTGCGAAAAGTGGTTTTTCAACACTAACACAATTGCGAAAAGTGGTTTTTCAACACTAACACAAGTGCAAAAAGTGTTTTTTCCACACTAATACAAGT
>NW_027619017.1:0-55104 GCF_964187855.1 Myxine glutinosa
CACCTGCCCCCCCTTGTCCTGCCATCCCCTGTCTCGGTTCTCCCCAATCTCCCCTACTGACCTCTCTAAACTCCTCATAGGAATGAAAACTGCCACCTGTACTCTTGACCCCATCCCCTCCAGCTTTGTCAAAGCCTCCCTCCCTGCTCTCTCTCCACTTATCATTGCAACAATAAACTCCTCCCTGTCTACAGGCATCGTCCCACCTTCCCTCAAAATTGCTGCTATTACCCCCATTCTAAAAAAACCTGGTCTAAACCCTGACACCCTAAACAACTTCAGACCCATCTCCAACCTACCATTTCTGTCAAAAGTTTTGGAACGCGCTGTAGCCACTTACCTCAAACATCATCTCTCTGCCAATAACCTGTATGAAACATTTAATCCGGATTCCGGTCCAACCACAGTACTGAAACTGCTCTCCTCAAAATCACCAACGACCTTCTCCTCTCCTCTGACGCTGGCAACCTCAACATTCTCGTCCTCCTCGACCTCAGCGCTGCCTTTGACACCATCGATCACACTATCCTCCTCACCCGACTTGAATCCACCTTTAACGTTACCGGCACTGCCCTCTCTTGGATTAAATCATACCTCTCTGACAGATGCCAGTTCATCTCCATCAATAACTGCAAATCCCCCACTGCTCCCCTCCCCAAAGGTGTCCCCCAAGGTTCAGTTCTTGGCCCCCTCCTCTTCATCCTTTACCTGTCCCCCCTCGGTCACTTAATCCGCCGTCATGGTCTCCAATTCCACTGCTTCGCCGATGACATCCAGCTTTTCATCTCCACCAAGTCCGTCTCCACCGACACCCACTCTATCCTGACAAACTGCATCACTGAAATAAAATCCTGGCTTCAAATCAACTTCCTCAAGCTTAACTGTGATAAATCTGAAATAATCATCATTGGCCCAAAAACGCTCACAAAATCCACCCATAACTTTGCCCTCAACATCGACGGTATCCCAGTATCCACCTCCCCTCACATCCGGAATCTTGGCGTCATCTTTGACCAAACCCTTTCCTTCGACAAATACACTAAACAGATCACAAAGTCAGCCTTCTTTCACCTGAAAAACATTGCCCGTCTCCGCTCATCCCTCTCCTCCACGGCTGCAGAAACCCTCATCCACGCCTTCATCACCTCCCGTCTGGACTACTGCAATAGCCTCCTCTATGGTTCACCCTCAAAAATCACCAATAAACTCCAATACATTCAGAACTCCGCTGCCCGTCTACTAACCCATTCCCGGACCCGTGACCACATCACCCCCGTCCTTTACAAGCTTCACTGGCTCCCCATCCCCAGAGAATCCAGTACAAAATCCTCCTCTTGACATACAAAGCCCTCCATAACCTGGCCCCATCCTACCTGGCTGACCTCCTCTCCAGACACACTCCCACCCGCAACCTCCGCTCTGCTGGTACCAACCTCCTGACCCCCTCCATCCGGACCAAATTCAGATCCTGGGGGGACAGGGCCTTCTCCATCGCTGCTCCCACCCTCTGGAATTCACTACCTCACACCATCAGAGACTCCTCCTCACTCACCACATTCAAAACATCACTAAAGACCCACCTGTTCAACACTGCATTCAACATTCAACCCACAGCATTTAATCTCTTCTCCTCCTCCCTCCTTTTGCTTTAAATATTTCCCAATTGATTCTTGTCTTTTTGCAATTGTTGTTTTCATGTATTGTTATGCATTATGTTTGCCACTCTGTCAAAGCGCCTTTGGGCTTCTGGAAAAGCGCTATACAAAATAAATGAATTATTATTATTATATATATATATATATATATATATATATATATATATATATATATATATATATATATATATATATATATATATATATATATATATAGATATATATATATATATAGATATATATATATATAGATATATATATATATATATATATAGATATATATATATATATATATATAGATATATATATATATATATATATATATATATAGATATATATATATAGATATATATATATATATATATATATATATATATATATAGATATATATATATAGATATATATATATATACATATATATATATACATATATATATATACGTATATATATATATATATATATATATATATATATATATATATATATATATATATATATATATATATATATATATATCTATCTATATATATATCTATATCTATATATATCTATCTATAATTCCACTAATCTCTGTGTGTATGTTTGTTTGTATGTTTGTATGTTTGTCTGTGACCGCTGTTTCTCGACAACTACCGGTCCGATATACTTGAAACTTGCCAGGTATATTGCTGGGGACCCGAGGATGTGCCCTTTTCAAGGTTTTAAATTAATCGCAGAAGTAGTTACCGAGCTATGTCCAAAAAACGATTCAACCAATCAGAGAGCAGCGAGCTATCACGTGTGCCGAACGTGGCGAACAGACTCTGCCTCGGATGGGCACATTTGAGAGCGTATTCATTTATTTCCCGTCGGCAAACTATGTTGCCGTTAAACTATGTTTTAAAACTAATTAAAACTAATTTGCGATTCATCGTATTCATCGCTTCACATTTGCGACAGTGAAGACTTCACTTCCGGCAGCCAATCACAGAACGCGTTGTTGCGAGCCCGAGAGCCTGCGCCATTACGGTTCGTAATTCGATTTCTTCCGGAGAAAATAATAATTTCTCGATTTCCTATGCGCATTATTTCTCCCAATTCAGTCAGAGCGAAGGGCGGAAGCGAAGAGCGTTGTTTTTTTTGTTTACGGGCGTACGGGCGGGGTAGAGCGTACGGGTAGCGTTTTTTTTTTTTTTTTGGCAAGGAACGGGCACCCACGTACGGGCATGCCCTAGTATATATAATATATATATATATATATATATATCTATATATATATATATAATATATATATCTATATATATATATATATATATATATATATATATTATATATATATATATATATATATATATATATACACACACAGTGATCCCTCGTTTATCGCGGGGGGTTACGTTCCAGAACCCCCCGCGATAGACGAAAATCCGCGAAGTAGCGACCATTTTTTTTTTTTTTTTTTTAAATATATTTTAAAGCATTATGAACTCCCCCACACTCTTATTAACCTTTCCCATACTCTTATAAACACTTCCTATACTCTTAAACACTTTTTACACTCTTAAACATACGTAATTTTAACAACATATAAAATTCTAATGGGTACTCACCATTGAAGATACTGTAGCTACCCATGGGTCCCCCAAGCAAGACCAGCATCAGGAATCTCCTTGCTCCAGCCGGTGACGTCACCGGCGGGTATTCCCGGCGCGAGAGTGGCTGGTCACGTGACCGCTAAAGCGTGCCGCGCTTTGCGGGTATAATCAGCTACACCTGTTGATCACGTGACCACCGAAGCACGCCACGCTTGAGAGGCGTGGCTTTCGGTTTCTGGTTGTGCTTTATAATGCAGCCCGATAAATGGGCTTTTCAGTGTTCCCGAGTTGGTTTTGAGAATAAATATCTTCTCGGACGAGTTTGTGTCTTGCCCGTCATTTCGTCCGTATCAAACAAGAGCCCCGGCTCTTCAATACTACAACTTGCGTGATGAAGATGATGATGAATTAGCTGTGCAGTACTGATGACGATGAAGGTGATGACGATGATGAATGTACTGGCGTTTTCCATACGCACGACTCTTTGTCTACCCTTCTACTGTACACTATGTACAGTATTTTATTTCTTGTAATATGTTTTAAATACTGTATTTTTCTTATTTCTTTACGTTTTTTAATTTTTTAGGCTAGAAAATGCTTATTTTACCACAAAAATATTTAAAATAATAGTGTATAAAAATACATTTATACCGCAAAATCCCGCGATATAGCGAAAAATCGGCGATATAATTTTACATATACTAGCGAGAAAAACCCGCGATGTACCGAAGCCGCGAAAAGTGAACCGCGATATAGCGAGGGATGACTATATATATATATATATATACGGGCGTACGGTATATATATATATGTATGTATATATATATGTATATATATATATGTATGTATATATATGTATGTATATATATATATATATATATATGTATGTATATATATATATATATATATATATATATATATATATATATATATATATATATATATATATGTATGTATATATATATATATATGTATGTATATATATATATATATATATATATATATGTATGTATATATATGTATGTATATATATATATGTATGTATATATATGTATGTATATATATGTATGTATATATATATATATGTATGTATATATATGTATGTATATATATATATATATGTATGTATATATATGTATGTATATATATGTATGTATATATATGTATGTATATATATATATATATGTATGTATATATATGTATGTATATATATGTATGTATATATATGTATGTATATATATGTATGTATATATATGTATATATATATATATGTATGTATATATATGTATGTATATATATGTATGTATATATATGTATGTATATATATGTATGTATATATATGTATGTATATATATGTATATATATATATGTATATATATATATATGTATATATATATATACGTATATATATATATATATATATATATGTATATATTGTTACAGACGCGGTTTTGGATGTTAGTTTACCGAGCGGTTTGGTATGACCGCGTCTGCACAGTTTACCCGATTATACTCGAACGTTGGCCGAATCGCGCTACGCTAGATCAATGAAGGAAAGGACACAACGGCTGGGTTAAATGACACGACACCAGGGGTACAGTTCTCAAGACCTCCGGAGGAGGATATAATATTTGTATGCAGAACGTTTTAGATTACACGGCACAAGAGGTACAGCACAGAAAGGTAGGCACTTATACACGGTCTTATCTTAGCCCCGACAGACCACAGACAAACGGGACAAGACTGACTCACACAGGGATTGATGGCAAGGTAGGGCAGGTAGTCGATGGCTCAAGGTGCACCTTGGCTCAGGGGCAGAATCAACGCGGTCCGGTCCAGAGATGCGGGGAGGTATTCAGCGCTCGGAGGTGGCGACTTCTCTCTCCAAGCTGGGGGCGCATCTCACGTCACCTCCGGTAAGTGGCTGCGTATATCCAGCGGGGAGTGACACGCCCTCGGCTCGTTAGCTCCGCCCCAGATGGAATCGGTCCGCCGCTTCTTATTGGGTGCGGGGGGGGGGGGGGGGGGTTACCGGGCTCCGCCCTTGACGAGGAGCTGACAGTCAGCCCCTGTGTGGTAACCCCGTCGGAGCACATGGGCAATGGCGGCTAACCAAGCCGGAGTGAGGACGCACACTCCCCGCGCCGCCGCCGCGCCGCCCCCGCTGTTGTTGTAGTTGTTGTTGTTGTTGTAGTTTCATGAGGAAGATGGGAGGATGCGGAGATGAGATTGTGGGGAGGTATTGGGAGGTCCTAAACTTACTACTGGTGCCATACAATCACATTCTGGTGCAACGAAGAGTCAGAATTAATGGAAACGAGTCCTTAACTGACATAGACTAAGAATAACTAGCAAGATGTCCTATAGTTGTCTACGTGAGATGCGGTGAACCTGGGTACGACATTTAATGGGGGAAAAAGGGGAAGGTCGGTTCTACAGAGTGTTGTTTACAGACAATGGGACTAGGGAATGGGGGATTGGGGATAGTTGGGGAGTATTGGGGAAATAGGGGAATATTTACAAGCGGATATGGATGGAGGCCAAATCCCATATCCGCAACATTGCACCCTTCTATACCTCGGGGCGGCCCGACCCGATAAATTTTTACCTACCTTAGTGTGGCACTCAGATGTAGTTCCCTCTACTATTAACTCTACCCTGAGTGCGACAGTTTTACAGATGTTCACAAATGAGTAAATATGTCCCCCTGCGACGTTGCACCCTTCTCCTCACCGAAACACACCCACAGTATAACCGAATCGCGGAAAGAATCCTCAAACTAAACATACAGCCGGTAGGGAGCATTATTTACACCAGACTACACTGATATTTACACTACGATCCAGGACCTGTTTTTGGAGGAACACATGCAGATGTTATGCATAGAGAGAGCGCGCATGCCAGCATCGATACACCAACCCACGAGTGCTCTGTGGCCCTACGGCCTTTAATAATGTGCAGAGCACCCCATCCAAGCACCAAAAGCACCACCCCATAACACAGTCAGCACCATCCGGTGCACCAATAAAATGTTCATAAATCACCGGTGGTGTCGCAGCCGGCCGATGTTCTGCTGCTGGTCTTGCCTTCATGTGGTGCACTTGGCCTTCTTGCTTCTTTAAAAATAAAGAAAGGCGCCAACCGCGTCCATTTCTAAATTGTGGCCGTCAGGGGCCAACTATTAGTGGTTCACCTGTATGGCATAGGTGCCACGTTGACCCATAGGTCCATCAACGGGTGGTGCTTGCCCGCAAAAGAACTGCGGTCCATGGTGGGCGGCCACAAACATTGCGGTCCATATGGTGTATCGATCCAGGCAGCAAGCAGCGAAAGTACAGGCCCACAACTGCGGAGCCAGCACCTCTCTCTCCTCTCTCTCTGCCCCAAAGCCAGATCCTCGGAGGTGGGAGACAAAAGAAGTAGACAAGTGAGTAAGGTGATAAGGGCAGAAAAGTGCACGCAATGCAAGGTAATGCACACTGGGGGCACATCGGAACCAGGTGAGACAGGTACGTTCCTACCGTACGCCCCCCCCCCCCCACCAGGTAACCTACATGGCCCCTCCCTACCCCTTACTGTATCCACAAAACACAACACTACCCATAAACATCTACTTTACAAATCAACACACGTCCCTACTGTCTTCCCCGTTCCTCCCATAAACCAAATACGTCTTCTCTCCCTCCGAACCAATCAAATTTGCCATTTCCAACTCTCATCACAATTTGCCATCTCCAACTCAACATCAAAATTTGCCATCACCAATTCATCATCAGTCCCTCCTAGGGAGGGAGAGATGGAATCACCCCAATGTCTCATCCACGTCGTGATGCGTCTCACAAATCCAACAGCAATTCTTATTTCCTGCACACAGAACAAAGAAAACACAGGTGTGGAGTCATCACCACCACAGGTAAGTGGCTGCGTATGGTGCGACAGGTTCATCAATCCTAACTATTTCCTAAATGACTTTAACAACTTTACATTACCCGGGGTCTTTCTCCTGCCAAACCATTGGCCCTCTTACACTATGGGTTCTAAAAACCAATTCCCATTGACCAAACTGTGGTGCTGTTCAATTTGGGGTCTCACTCCCCCGATTCATCCCCCGGTGCCTTCGCACAATTTCTGGGCTGTGACGTGCAGCTCTCCCAGCAGGTCTACCCACCTGCACACCTCCACCACTGCAGTTGCCTCCGAGCTTACCTGCTCCTTACCCTAACCTATCTACCTGGGGAAGGCCCTCTGGCGCTCTCCCCACTCGGTGCCCTCTCTGGCACTGGGCTACCCGGGTCCGTCCTCCGGATCCTCGGGCCCCATCCACAACTCTACCGGCTCCCAGAGCCCACCTGCGGCCTCACCTGGCCGACATCCTCACAGTGGTGGAGTGCCCAAACCAACTACACATACTAACAGGCTACACGCCCAGCCATTTCCACAACACTAATGCACCCATCCACAATACCATTCTGCACCGCACCACAAATGCCAATATCCAACCACAATTTACCTATACCCTCTACCTAACACTTACACTACCCGCCCCGGGTATCCGTGATGGGGGTCCACTCTTCCCCCATTCACACCTTCGCACCATGCACACCACTCCGTACCACTTACTCCAACTCTCTCCACACCACTCATTCTCTGCTCCATATATTCCACACACCTGTACTTGCACACCTGTGCTCTCACACCTGGTGCCACCTGCACCCTTCTCTCCCCAAGCGCATTCGCGCTGATCCACAACACTCACTACTCATACACTGCTCCACACACCTGTCCAGTTGCACACCTGTGCAATCACACCTGTTCCATCCTCACACAGCATCATCTCATCTAACTACTCCCCTCTGAAACTTGCGCTTCCCAGTCGTCCCTTTAAACTATTGCGCTCCCTCGTCATTATCATCCACTCTAATCTACCTGCGTCCCCACTACAGGTATCAGTCACTAACTAACCTTAACGTTACCTAATGTCATCTTCGCTAGATCCCTAACAATATAACCTAACCCACCCGGGCTAGTTTTCACTGCCATACACCCCATAAGCTATAGCGCATTTGCCCCACTATGGGAAGGGTGGCAGGGATGCCACCCTTACCCACCGGGCCCATCGCTCACTACCAATTTTGCACATCAAATTTCAACAAATCAAAAATTTGCCAATCACTACCCATCATCTGCCAATCATTACTGCCAATCCTTTGCCAATCATATTTTGTTTTTTTCTAATTTCGGGTCCAAAACACTAACCTCATCACCCAGTCTACTTACTAATGCCTCTCGGTGCGCCAATTTACTTCTAAAGCTCGGCTGCGTACAGCCAAGCCATGAATGCGGGTTGTTCTGTGCCAGCGGCTGGATGCGTCCCGCATTCGGGGCAGGGACGGGGGCTCACCCGGCCCGAGACCCCACGCACCATCTCGGCACGGAGCCATCCTATGGCCCGATCTCGACCTGCCGGTATGCCTCAACAAAAAGTGGTCGCCATGATGATCCTTCCTATCGGGCTGCCCGCTCCGCCTAGTGGAGCACAGACGCGGCCGTTCAAAGCGAGGCCCAGCGTGGATTGCGCACGGCGGTCCTTTCGAACCCGCCGTGGCTCGGATCCCCGCTGGTTCTCGCGGCACGCGAAGCTGCCCGACGCGCACCGAGGGCCCGTTTCGGCTATAAGTCGTTCTAACTTCTAACCTGGTTACCGTCGATGCTTCACCTGCAGGCTTACATGCATACGCTACCCCTTTCTTGCTCACACCTCCAGCTGGTCCCATGCTCCTTGTACCTTCCCTTACACACCTCGGTACACTCACTCCGCTCACCGACTTGGTCACACACCTGACCACCGAACACCTTGGCACACATTCGTCGCTCGCACACCTCACCAACACACCTCTTCGCGCCCCCTCCTCGGTCACCTCCTCTGTGACAATCACAGGTGTGCTCTCACTCGCACACCCAACCACGTGCCTCACTACCAATTCCAGCGTGCATTCCCACTCACGCTCTACCATTCCAGGTGTGCATCCTTCCATTCCAGGTGTACATCCTCGCTCACCTGTCACAACCAACTCACGCTCCGTGCCACTCGTACTACTCTCACCTCCACTCTTGACAGCGCACTCTTTCCTCATGCACCCGTCCGTTACACACCTTTCTCGCGCACACTCTCCCGTTACACCCTCTGTAACACTCACCACAGGCGTGCATTCTCCCTTTACACCCTCCGTAACACTCCTCACTACGCGCTTCCATGTGCTCCCTCGCACACGCGCTACGACCGACTCACTCTCGCCAGCACCCTCACTCCTTGGCACGCACTTTTTCCTTACACACCCCAGAGTCGGACTTTCTCGCACACCTCCTTTTTCGCACACCAGACCTGTCGCACACTTCACCAACGGCCTCTCACGAACACCCGGGTCCATCTCGACCCCCAAGCTTCTTAAATCACCTGGCGCATCATACGCACGACCATATTGGTCACCACTTACACCGGGTCCTCTTTCTCTTCGCTTCTCCTCCATCACCTGCGAATCCCTCATCCGGTTAATGAGCACATCATCACGATCCAAACACAGACTTTGGACCAATTCTTTTACCTCCTCTTTTATCTCTTTCTTATCCTCTCTTCGTCGCTTCTTAATTTCGCTCACCCCTTCTTCCACTTCTTCTAATTTCTGCTTCACCTCTTTTATGTCCCGGTACGTCTCCTCAAGCTCGTCCTCTAAGGCTACCTTGACCGTTTCCATGTGCGTCCTCACCTGCCGGTCCTTCGTCTCCATTACCTCTATCACCTCGTCCAACCTCGTTGTCAGTCCCTCACGTACCATCTGACATTCCCTCTTCGTCGCTACCAAGTCATTTTTTAGGTCATTTTGTGTCGCTTTTAACCCTCCTATTACCGCTGTGTTCTTCTTTACCTGGTCCGTTAGTTCTTTTTGTCCCTCTGTCAGTTGTTCTACTTCCTGCGTCAGGTCCTCTATGCCCCCTTGTAACTTTACAGTCCCCTTTCTCACCTCCTTCTCCATGTGCTCCTTACAGTGCCTCACCTCCTCGCGCACTCCTCCGACCTCCTCACTCACACCTCGTCGTATTTCCTCCATCTCTTTTGTAGATGCCACCCTCATCTGTCCCAATTCATCCCTGTGAGCATCCAGTTTGGTTTCTACCCCCATTCTAACCCCCTCTATCTGCTGCCCCATTTGTTTAACTTCCCTTTCCGCTTGGTCCCTCATGTCCCTCAATTTGCCTTCCATACTGTTTTCTAACCCCTCTAACCCCTTTTACATCCCTTCCATTTGATTCTCTTGAGCGGCCATTCTGTTTTCTACCCCCATTAACCCCTCCTGTATTTCCCCTAATCTACTCCCTAACCCTCCGATCTGGGCCCCCATGTCCTCCCTCAATTTCTCGCTATTGGACCCCATTACCCCCATTTGGTTTCCCATTACCCCCATTTGGCCCTGCAATCGCTCACCCAATCGCTCACTATCAGCCCTCATTTCCTCCCTCATTTTCTCGCTATTCTGGGCCATAAGGGCTTTCATTTGTATGAAAAAAAGGTCCAAATCTACCAGCGGCGCTACTACTGTCGCGGGCGTGGTCGCCGTGGCCATGTGCGAGGCGCCATTTTGCGCGCCCGTAACCTCGTGCGCGACGACGCTATTTTGCGAACCTGCCACCCTCACTGCTTCGCTCTCCTCATGTCCCTCATTTTGGTCCTGGATCGACCCTGCCTCACTCTCCTCTAGCGGAACGCAGCCGTCTTGGTCTGCCATAGCGCGACTTTCAAAATTCGGGTTTTTTTTTTTTTTTTTTTGTAAAACACAATTAAATTTCGCCGTTATAATTTCGAGCGCGTGAAACGCGCTCCGGATCGAATCCCACTTCCCGACACCAAATGTTACAGACGCGGTTTTGGATGTTAGTTTACCGAGCGGTTTGGTATGACCGCGTCTGCACAGTTTACCCGATTATACTCGAACGTTGGCCGAATCGCGCTACGCTAGATCAATGAAGGAAAGGACACAACGGCTGGGTTAAATGACACGACACCAGGGGTACAGTTCTCAAGACCTCCGGAGGAGGATATAATATTTGTATGCAGAACGTTTTAGATTACACGGCACAAGAGGTACAGCACAGAAAGGTAGGCACTTATACACGGTCTTATCTTAGCCCCGACAGACCACAGACAAACGGGACAAGACTGACTCACACAGGGATTGATGGCAAGGTAGGGCAGGTAGTCGATGGCTCAAGGTGCACCTTGGCTCAGGGGCAGAATCAACGCGGTCCGGTCCAGAGATGCGGGGAGGTATTCAGCGCTCGGAGGTGGCGACTTCTCTCTCCAAGCTGGGGGCGCATCTCACGTCACCTCCGGTAAGTGGCTGCGTATATCCAGCGGGGAGTGACACGCCCTCGGCTCGTTAGCTCCGCCCCAGATGGAATCGGTCCGCCGCTTCTTATTGGGTGCGGGGGGGGGGGGGGGGGTTACCGGGCTCCGCCCTTGACGAGGAGCTGACAGTCAGCCCCTGTGTGGTAACCCCGTCGGAGCACATGGGCAATGGCGGCTAACCAAGCCGGAGTGAGGACGCACACTCCCCGCGCCGCCGCCGCGCCGCCCCCGCTGTTGTTGTAGTTGTTGTTGTTGTTGTAGTTTCATGAGGAAGATGGGAGGATGCGGAGATGAGATTGTGGGGAGGTATTGGGAGGTCCTAAACTTACTACTGGTGCCATACAATCACATTCTGGTGCAACGAAGAGTCAGAATTAATGGAAACGAGTCCTTAACTGACATAGACTAAGAATAACTAGCAAGATGTCCTATAGTTGTCTACGTGAGATGCGGTGAACCTGGGTACGACATTTAATGGGGGAAAAAGGGGAAGGTCGGTTCTACAGAGTGTTGTTTACAGACAATGGGACTAGGGAATGGGGGATTGGGGATAGTTGGGGAGTATTGGGGAAATAGGGGAATATTTACAAGCGGATATGGATGGAGGCCAAATCCCATATCCGCAACATTGCACCCTTCTATACCTCGGGGCGGCCCGACCCGATAAATTTTTACCTACCTTAGTGTGGCACTCAGATGTAGTTCCCTCTACTATTAACTCTACCCTGAGTGCGACAGTTTTACAGATGTTCACAAATGAGTAAATATGTCCCCCTGCGACGTTGCACCCTTCTCCTCACCGAAACACACCCACAGTATAACCGAATCGCGGAAAGAATCCTCAAACTAAACATACAGCCGGTAGGGAGCATTATTTACACCAGACTACACTGATATTTACACTACGATCCAGGACCTGTTTTTGGAGGAACACATGCAGATGTTATGCATAGAGAGAGCGCGCATGCCAGCATCGATACACCAACCCACGAGTGCTCTGTGGCCCTACGGCCTTTAATAATGTGCAGAGCACCCCATCCAAGCACCAAAAGCACCACCCCATAACACAGTCAGCACCATCCGGTGCACCAATAAAATGTTCATAAATCACCGGTGGTGTCGCAGCCGGCCGATGTTCTGCTGCTGGTCTTGCCTTCATGTGGTGCACTTGGCCTTCTTGCTTCTTTAAAAATAAAGAAAGGCGCCAACCGCGTCCATTTCTAAATTGTGGCCGTCAGGGGCCAACTATTAGTGGTTCACCTGTATGGCATAGGTGCCACGTTGACCCATAGGTCCATCAACGGGTGGTGCTTGCCCGCAAAAGAACTGCGGTCCATGGTGGGCGGCCACAAACATTGCGGTCCATATGGTGTATCGATCCAGGCAGCAAGCAGCGAAAGTACAGGCCCACAACTGCGGAGCCAGCACCTCTCTCTCCTCTCTCTCTGCCCCAAAGCCAGATCCTCGGAGGTGGGAGACAAAAGAAGTAGACAAGTGAGTAAGGTGATAAGGGCAGAAAAGTGCACGCAATGCAAGGTAATGCACACTGGGGGCACATCGGAACCAGGTGAGACAGGTACGTTCCTACCGTACGCCCCCCCCCCCACCAGGTAACCTACATGGCCCCTCCCTACCCCTTACTGTATCCACAAAACACAACACTACCCATAAACATCTACTTTACAAATCAACACACGTCCCTACTGTCTTCCCCGTTCCTCCCATAAACCAAATACGTCTTCTCTCCCTCCGAACCAATCAAATTTGCCATTTCCAACTCTCATCACAATTTGCCATCTCCAACTCAACATCAAAATTTGCCATCACCAATTCATCATCAGTCCCTCCTAGGGAGGGAGAGATGGAATCACCCCAATGTCTCATCCACGTCGTGATGCGTCTCACAAATCCAACAGCAATTCTTATTTCCTGCACACAGAACAAAGAAAACACAGGTGTGGAGTCATCACCACCACAGGTAAGTGGCTGCGTATGGTGCGACAGGTTCATCAATCCTAACTATTTCCTAAATGACTTTAACAACTTTACATTACCCGGGGTCTTTCTCCTGCCAAACCATTGGCCCTCTTACACTATGGGTTCTAAAAACCAATTCCCATTGACCAAACTGTGGTGCTGTTCAATTTGGGGTCTCACTCCCCCGATTCATCCCCCGGTGCCTTCGCACAATTTCTGGGCTGTGACGTGCAGCTCTCCCAGCAGGTCTACCCACCTGCACACCTCCACCACTGCAGTTGCCTCCGAGCTTACCTGCTCCTTACCCTAACCTATCTACCTGGGGAAGGCCCTCTGGCGCTCTCCCCACTCGGTGCCCTCTCTGGCACTGGGCTACCCGGGTCCGTCCTCCGGATCCTCGGGCCCCATCCACAACTCTACCGGCTCCCAGAGCCCACCTGCGGCCTCACCTGGCCGACATCCTCACAGTGGTGGAGTGCCCAAACCAACTACACATACTAACAGGCTACACGCCCAGCCATTTCCACAACACTAATGCACCCATCCACAATACCATTCTGCACCGCACCACAAATGCCAATATCCAACCACAATTTACCTATACCCTCTACCTAACACTTACACTACCCGCCCCGGGTATCCGTGATGGGGGTCCACTCTTCCCCCATTCACACCTTCGCACCATGCACACCACTCCGTACCACTTACTCCAACTCTCTCCACACCACTCATTCTCTGCTCCATATATTCCACACACCTGTACTTGCACACCTGTGCTCTCACACCTGGTGCCACCTGCACCCTTCTCTCCCCAAGCGCATTCGCGCTGATCCACAACACTCACTACTCATACACTGCTCCACACACCTGTCCAGTTGCACACCTGTGCAATCACACCTGTTCCATCCTCACACAGCATCATCTCATCTAACTACTCCCCTCTGAAACTTGCGCTTCCCAGTCGTCCCTTTAAACTATTGCGCTCCCTCGTCATTATCATCCACTCTAATCTACCTGCGTCCCCACTACAGGTATCAGTCACTAACTAACCTTAACGTTACCTAATGTCATCTTCGCTAGATCCCTAACAATATAACCTAACCCACCCGGGCTAGTTTTCACTGCCATACACCCCATAAGCTATAGCGCATTTGCCCCACTATGGGAAGGGTGGCAGGGATGCCACCCTTACCCACCGGGCCCATCGCTCACTACCAATTTTGCACATCAAATTTCAACAAATCAAAAATTTGCCAATCACTACCCATCATCTGCCAATCATTACTGCCAATCCTTTGCCAATCATATTTTGTTTTTTTCTAATTTCGGGTCCAAAACACTAACCTCATCACCCAGTCTACTTACTAATGCCTCTCGGTGCGCCAATTTACTTCTAAAGCTCGGCTGCGTACAGCCAAGCCATGAATGCGGGTTGTTCTGTGCCAGCGGCTGGATGCGTCCCGCATTCGGGGCAGGGACGGGGGCTCACCCGGCCCGAGACCCCACGCACCATCTCGGCACGGAGCCATCCTATGGCCCGATCTCGACCTGCCGGTATGCCTCAACAAAAAGTGGTCGCCATGATGATCCTTCCTATCGGGCTGCCCGCTCCGCCTAGTGGAGCACAGACGCGGCCGTTCAAAGCGAGGCCCAGCGTGGATTGCGCACGGCGGTCCTTTCGAACCCGCCGTGGCTCGGATCCCCGCTGGTTCTCGCGGCACGCGAAGCTGCCCGACGCGCACCGAGGGCCCGTTTCGGCTATAAGTCGTTCTAACTTCTAACCTGGTTACCGTCGATGCTTCACCTGCAGGCTTACATGCATACGCTACCCCTTTCTTGCTCACACCTCCAGCTGGTCCCATGCTCCTTGTACCTTCCCTTACACACCTCGGTACACTCACTCCGCTCACCGACTTGGTCACACACCTGACCACCGAACACCTTGGCACACATTCGTCGCTCGCACACCTCACCAACACACCTCTTCGCGCCCCCTCCTCGGTCACCTCCTCTGTGACAATCACAGGTGTGCTCTCACTCGCACACCCAACCACGTGCCTCACTACCAATTCCAGCGTGCATTCCCACTCACGCTCTACCATTCCAGGTGTGCATCCTTCCATTCCAGGTGTACATCCTCGCTCACCTGTCACAACCAACTCACGCTCCGTGCCACTCGTACTACTCTCACCTCCACTCTTGACAGCGCACTCTTTCCTCATGCACCCGTCCGTTACACACCTTTCTCGCGCACACTCTCCCGTTACACCCTCTGTAACACTCACCACAGGCGTGCATTCTCCCTTTACACCCTCCGTAACACTCCTCACTACGCGCTTCCATGTGCTCCCTCGCACACGCGCTACGACCGACTCACTCTCGCCAGCACCCTCACTCCTTGGCACGCACTTTTTCCTTACACACCCCAGAGTCGGACTTTCTCGCACACCTCCTTTTTCGCACACCAGACCTGTCGCACACTTCACCAACGGCCTCTCACGAACACCCGGGTCCATCTCGACCCCCAAGCTTCTTAAATCACCTGGCGCATCATACGCACGACCATATTGGTCACCACTTACACCGGGTCCTCTTTCTCTTCGCTTCTCCTCCATCACCTGCGAATCCCTCATCCGGTTAATGAGCACATCATCACGATCCAAACACAGACTTTGGACCAATTCTTTTACCTCCTCTTTTATCTCTTTCTTATCCTCTCTTCGTCGCTTCTTAATTTCGCTCACCCCTTCTTCCACTTCTTCTAATTTCTGCTTCACCTCTTTTATGTCCCGGTACGTCTCCTCAAGCTCGTCCTCTAAGGCTACCTTGACCGTTTCCATGTGCGTCCTCACCTGCCGGTCCTTCGTCTCCATTACCTCTATCACCTCGTCCAACCTCGTTGTCAGTCCCTCACGTACCATCTGACATTCCCTCTTCGTCGCTACCAAGTCATTTTTTAGGTCATTTTGTGTCGCTTTTAACCCTCCTATTACCGCTGTGTTCTTCTTTACCTGGTCCGTTAGTTCTTTTTGTCCCTCTGTCAGTTGTTCTACTTCCTGCGTCAGGTCCTCTATGCCCCCTTGTAACTTTACAGTCCCCTTTCTCACCTCCTTCTCCATGTGCTCCTTACAGTGCCTCACCTCCTCGCGCACTCCTCCGACCTCCTCACTCACACCTCGTCGTATTTCCTCCATCTCTTTTGTAGATGCCACCCTCATCTGTCCCAATTCATCCCTGTGAGCATCCAGTTTGGTTTCTACCCCCATTCTAACCCCCTCTATCTGCTGCCCCATTTGTTTAACTTCCCTTTCCGCTTGGTCCCTCATGTCCCTCAATTTGCCTTCCATACTGTTTTCTAACCCCTCTAACCCCTTTTACATCCCTTCCATTTGATTCTCTTGAGCGGCCATTCTGTTTTCTACCCCCATTAACCCCTCCTGTATTTCCCCTAATCTACTCCCTAACCCTCCGATCTGGGCCCCCATGTCCTCCCTCAATTTCTCGCTATTGGACCCCATTACCCCCATTTGGTTTCCCATTACCCCCATTTGGCCCTGCAATCGCTCACCCAATCGCTCACTATCAGCCCTCATTTCCTCCCTCATTTTCTCGCTATTCTGGGCCATAAGGGCTTTCATTTGTATGAAAAAAAGGTCCAAATCTACCAGCGGCGCTACTACTGTCGCGGGCGTGGTCGCCGTGGCCATGTGCGAGGCGCCATTTTGCGCGCCCGTAACCTCGTGCGCGACGACGCTATTTTGCGAACCTGCCACCCTCACTGCTTCGCTCTCCTCATGTCCCTCATTTTGGTCCTGGATCGACCCTGCCTCACTCTCCTCTAGCGGAACGCAGCCGTCTTGGTCTGCCATAGCGCGACTTTCAAAATTCGGGTTTTTTTTTTTTTTTTTTTGTAAAACACAATTAAATTTCGCCGTTATAATTTCGAGCGCGTGAAACGCGCTCCGGATCGAATCCCACTTCCCGACACCAAATGTTACAGACGCGGTTTTGGATGTTAGTTTACCGAGCGGTTTGGTATGACCGCGTCTGCACAGTTTACCCGATTATACTCGAACGTTGGCCGAATCGCGCTACGCTAGATCAATGAAGGAAAGGACACAACGGCTGGGTTAAATGACACGACACCAGGGGTACAGTTCTCAAGACCTCCGGAGGAGGATATAATATTTGTATGCAGAACGTTTTAGATTACACGGCACAAGAGGTACAGCACAGAAAGGTAGGCACTTATACACGGTCTTATCTTAGCCCCGACAGACCACAGACAAACGGGACAAGACTGACTCACACAGGGATTGATGGCAAGGTAGGGCAGGTAGTCGATGGCTCAAGGTGCACCTTGGCTCAGGGGCAGAATCAACGCGGTCCGGTCCAGAGATGCGGTGAGGTATTCAGCGCTCGGAGGTGGCGACTTCTCTCTCCAAGCTGGGGGCGCATCTCACGTCACCTCCGGTAAGTGGCTGCGTATATCCAGCGGGGAGTGACACGCCCTCGGCTCGTTAGCTCCGCCCCAGATGGAATCGGTCCGCCGCTTCTTATTGGGTGCGGGGGGGGGGGGGGGGTTACCGGGCTCCGCCCTTGACGAGGAGCTGACAGTCAGCCCCTGCGTGGTAACCCCGTCGGAGCACATGGGCAATGGCGGCTAACCAAGCCGGAGTGAGGACGCACACTCCCCGCGCGGTCGCCGCGCCGCCCCCGCTGTTGTTGTAGTTGTTGTTGTTGTTGTAGTTTCATGAGGAAGATGGGAGGATGCGGAGATGAGATTGTGGGGAGGTATTGGGAGGTCCTAAACTTACTACTGGTGCCATACAATCACATTCTGGTGCAACGAAGAGTCAGAATTAATGGAAACGAGTCCTTAACTGACATAGACTAAGAATAACTAGCAAGATGTCCTATAGTTGTCTACGTGAGATGCGGTGAACCTGGGTACGACATTTAATGGGGGAAAAAGGGGAAGGTCGGTTCTACAGAGTGTTGTTTACAGACAATGGGACTAGGGAATGGGGGATTGGGGATAGTTGGGGAGTATTGGGGAAATAGGGGAATATTTACAAGCGGATATGGATGGAGGCCAAATCCCATATCCGCAACAATATATATATATATATATATATATATATATATATATATATATGTAAGCAGTTTTTTTGTAAAGGTTCTACTGGGTGGTTTGCCATTACCTTCCCAGCAATAGTTGTATAAGAAATTTGTAATTTGTTCATGGTGCCAGTGATAGGTTGCCAACTCTTCGCGAATGACACCATGGGATATTTAATGTCAATTAACTAATGCCGACAAACGGGATGACCAGGTTTACCGACATCCGAAGGACGACACATACATTGATGAAACAACCTGCCTGTGAAACTCCAGAATGACAGTTTCAATGAACACAATGACAGAACACTGGAACCTAATTGTTTTTGTTAAGTTTATTAATATTTTTTATTCTCCCGTTTTTGCACGTTTATTTTCTTTTAAATTCATTTTCTCTGCAACCCGCTTGAGCGATTGCTACGGAATTTTCACCAAAGGAGCACCTCATGCAGTCGATTTTTTTAAATGATAAGAATGATATCATAGGTCACGAGGTGCAGGTGCCATTTTGGAAAAGAAAAAAAAAAAAAAAATTGCCCCTCTGTATCTCTGAAAACGCTCCATGAAAAAAATTGAAAATTGACACATTGTCAAGAACTCCCCATGAGGAGTAAAATATATGTTGATCATGACATCATCGGTGCCTTCATATACAAGACTTAATCCGGTCATAAGTACAATGCTTAATCCAATCAGTTTGAAATGTATTGAGCGTAATCTAGGCAAAAATCGGGAGATCGGGCGCCAAGTTTGAGTGTGTTATGTCATAACGCAGTGACATCCACAGGTCGCAAATGCGCACAATGAAAACCTTCAGGAAGTATGCAACGACCACCGCACAGGATCTAAGTCGCCATTGGTCGTGCAATTAGGAAGTAACGGATCAAATGCACCACACCGGTTCCTTAAAACTGGAGAGCCTGAAAAGTGTTTCGTTTCCTCAACAGTCATAGATTTGTGCGGGTGGAAGCGTGGTTACATATGTGGTTGCCCTCGTCTGTTGGAAAGTGTGGACCTCTTTGTTGGTCGTGCATGTCTGCCCTGGTATCATGGACAGACATGCACGACCAACTGGTCGTGGTATCATTTATGTCCTCCAGGATTATCGTGTGTGTGTTTGTGGAGTGATGTGCGTGTGCGATCATACCTTCAGAAAGGAGGTCGAAACGATGTTCTGAATTCCTTTGTACAAATAGCTGAAAACTCCTTCATTCTTCTGAGGAACAGATGGAACAGTTTCCTGTGTGATGGATGCAAGAGAAGAAGAAGTGATGATTCATGAAAGATATTTCACTGAAATGGTGATAAATGTTGAGGGTAACGGTCACTCAGAGGAACATTTTATCGATAATTGTTTGGTATGAGATTCCTGGTGTTGTTCGTCGGATTGGACGAGTGGTAGGATTCTTTTGGAATCGTCCACACGTGAGCACTGGCAGGATGTATCAACAACACCAGGAAAGGTAAACTCATAATCCCTTCTGTGATGTATTTGTCAGGTTGAGAATGCAGGTCCGACCCAAAAGGGTGCAAGTGCTGATCACAGTCTTATTCAGGGAGGAGTAGGGTGTTGGATCGAAAGAATATCACCAAGATCTCCATTGATGAACTTTAACTTTCTGGCAGATCAGTTCGCTAAATTTATCCTTTCCTGGAACACTTTATTTTAAATTTACTTCACAAATGAACAAGTCATCTTCTGAAATAAATAATCCTGTTCTTAGCCTAAAAACATCCTCATAACACCCATACGTGGAATGTCAGACATTGAGCTGCTCAAAGGTTCTACTGCAGGAGATTAATTGTTTGTTGAACCACCATGAGATCGGGCGCCAAGTTTGAGTGTGTTACGTCATAACGCAGTGACATCCACAGGTCGCAAATGCGCACAATGAAAACCTTCAGGAAGTATGCAACGACCACCGCACAGGATCTAAGTCGCCATTGGTGGTGCAATAAGGAAGTAACGGATCAAATGCACCCCACCGGTTCCTTAAAACTGGAGAGCCTCAAAAGTGTTTCGTTTCCTCAACAGTCATAGATTTGTGCGGGTGGAAGCGTGGTTACATATGTGGTTGCCCTCGTCTGTTGGAAAGTGTGGACCTCTTTGTTGGTCGTGCATGTCTGCCCCTGGTATCATGGACAGACATGCATGACCAACTGGTCGTGGTATCATTTATGTCCTCCAGGATTATCGTGTGTGTGTTTGTGGAGTGATGTACGTGTGCGATCATACCTTCAGAAAGGAGGTCGAAACGATGTTCTGAATTCCTTTGTACAAATAGCTGAAAACTCCTTCATTCTTCTGAGGAACAGATGGAACAGTTTCCTGTGTGATGGATGCAAGAGAAGAAGAAGTGATGATTCATGAAAGATATTTCACTGAAATGGTGATAAATGTTGAGGGTAAGGGTCACTCAGAGGAACATTTTATCGATAATCGTTTGGTATGAGATTCCTGGTGTTGGTAGGATTGGACGAGTGGTAGGATTCTTTTGGAATCGTCCACACGTGAGCACTGGCAGGATGTATCAACAACACCAGGAAAGGTAAACTCATAATCCCTTCTGTGATGTATTTGTCAGGTTGAGAATGCAGGTCCGACCCAAAAGGGTACAAGTGCTGATCACAGTCCGGTTCAGGGAGGAGTAGGGTCTCGGATCGAAAGATTATCACCATTATCTCCAGTGATGAACTTCAACTTTCTGGCAGAACAGTTCGTGAAATTTATCCTTTCGTGGAATACTTCATGATACATTTACTTCACAAATGAACAACTCATCCTCTGAAATAAATAATCCTGTTCTTTGCCTAAAAACATCCTCACAACATCAAAACGCAGGATTTCAGACTGTGTACAAATGTCATGGGGACCTTGAGTCAGACCTTGAGCTGCTCGAAGGTTCTACTGCAGGAGATGAATTGTCTGTTGAAACACCATGACATAGCACGCCAAGTTTGAGTGTGTTACGTCATATCACCGTGACATCCACAGGTCACAAAAGCGCACAATGAAAACTTCCAGAAAGCGTGCAACGACCACTGTACAGGCCAAATGTGGCCGTTGTTGGTGCAGTCAAGAAGAAACAGATCAAACGGACCCCTCCGATTCCTTTAAACTGGAGACCCTGGAAAGTGTTTGTTTCCTCAACAGTCATAGATTTGTTCTGTGTGGGTGTGTGGTTGCATATGAGGTTTTGTGGATTGCTATGTTGATGCGTATGTGGTTGTCCTAGCCTGGTATGAAGTGTGTACATGTTCAGGTGGCTGTGGGTGTCTGCCTTGGTATCATTTTTATCCTCTGGGATTAAAGTGTGTGTGTTTCTGGAGTGATGTGTGTGCGATCATACCTTCAGAAAGGAGGTCGGAACGATGTTATAAATGCCATTGTACAAATAGCTGAAAACTCCTTTATTCTTCTGAGGTACAGATGGAACAGTTTCCTGTGTGATGGACACAAGAGAAGAAGAATTGATGATTAAGCAAAGGTATTTCACTGAAATGGTGATAAATGTTGAGGGTAAGGGGTCACTCAGAGGAGAATTTTGTCGATAATCGTTTGGTATGAGATTCCTGGTGTTCTGGGTAGGATTGGATGAGGGGTATTCCATTGGAATCATCCATATGTGAGAACTGGCAGGATGTATCAACTACACCAGGAAAGGTAAACTCATAATCCATTCCCTGATGGTATGGACTGGTTGAGAATGCAGGTCCAACCCAAAAGGGTACAAGTGCTGATGAGGGACCAGTTCAGAGTGGAGTCCTGTCTTTGATCGAAATATCATCAACAAGATCTCCATTCATTAACTTTAATTTTCTGGCAGATCGGATCGCTAAATTGAACCTTTAGTGGAATATTTTATTATAAATTTATTTCAGAAATGAACAACTCATCCTCTGAGATATATAAATATGTTCTTAACCTAATAACGTCCTCACAACACCCAAACTCGGGACGACAGACAGTGAGCTGCTCGAAGGTTCCACCGAAGGACAAGAACCGTCTGTTCAAGCACTTTGAGGTCAAATGCCAAGTTTGAGTGTGTTACGTCATAACGCAGTGACGTCCACAGGTCACAAATGCGCACGCAGAAACCTTCCAGGAAGCAGGCAACGACCACCACACAGGACCTAGGCGGCCATTGCGGGTGCAATTAAGAAGTAACGGATCAAACACACCCCACCGGTTCCTTTAAACTGAAAAGCCTGAAAAGTGTTTAGTTTCCTCAACAGTCATAGATTAGTGTGGGTGGAGGCGTGGTTACATATGTGGTTGCCCTCGTCTGTTGGAAAGTGTGGACACACTTCATTGGTCGTGCAAGTCTGCCCTGGTATCATTTGTGTCCTCCAGGATTATCGTGTGTGTTTCTGGAGTGATGTGTGTGCGATCATACCTTCAGAAAGGAGGTTGGAACGATGTTATAAATGCCATTGTACAAATAGCTGAAAACTCCTTTATTCTTCTGAGGAACAGATGGAACAGTTTCCTGTGTGATGGACACAAGAGAACAAGAATTGATGATTCATGAAAGATATTTCACTGAAATGGTGATAAATGTTGAGGGTAAGGAGACACTCAGAGGAGCATTTTGTCAATAATCGTTTGGTTTGTGATTCCCGGTGTTCTGGGTAGGATTGGACGAGTGGTATTCTTTTGGAATAACCCACACGCGAGCACTGCAGGATGTATCAACAACACCAGGAAAGGTAAACTCATCATCCCTTCTGTGATGCATTTGTCAGGTTGAGAATGCAGGTCCGACCCAAAAGAGTACAAGTGCTGATCACAATTCGGTTCAGGGAGGAGTCGGGTCTTGGATCAAAAGAATATCACCAAGATCTCCATTGTTGAACTCTTACTTTCTGGCACAACAGTTCACGAAATTTTTCCTTTTGTGGAACACTTTATTATAAATTTACTTCACAAATGAACAACTCATCCTCTGAAATAAACTACAGACTTGGCATTTGATATGGAATATATTTTTTGTGGGGGTGAACTTACTTTTCAAGATGACTTAGAACCAAAAGTTCATTGGAATTATGTTGAAATTATTCTAGATTTTGTTAATGTGACGTTTAAAAGAAACAAAAACCGCATTTGACATTTCGAAGCAAATAAATTGATCCTCGAAAGTGATGTAAACTGATATCGAACTCAATTCATGGACAGTACTGTGTTAAACTTCTGTATGTTTTCCAGAAGTATCTCTTTATTTTGCACATTAGCCAAAAAAAATTTCAACAAAAACAAAAGCTAAATTATGACTGGGATTACGGACAGTAAAATTACAGTTCAGTACTTCGTGTAACCCCCACGAGCATTCAGGAGAGCACGTTCACGTTGAGGCATGCTGTTCACGAGATTTGCCAAGGTTTGGACAGGAATCGCTTGCCATGCAGTGACAATAGTCTGCTGCAATTCACGCACAGAGGTCGGCTGCTGGTCCAAGTTGTCGATTTGATGCGTTAATTCTGCCCACAAGTTCTCCATCGGATTCATATCCGGGGACATGGCAGGCCACTCCATATGCTCTACACCACGTTCAGCAAGAAAGTGTTGGATCATGCGAGCACGATGAGGCCGTGCATTGTCATCTTGGAAGACAAAGTTTCCTCGAAAGGCTGCACGAGAAAATGGAAGCAATGTTTCTTCCAGAATGACCCTGTACTTGAACTGGTTCAGGTTTCCATTCAGAACAACCAGGTCAGTTTTGCCCCCTGCATGAAAAGCAGCCCAAACGGTCACCCCACCACCTCCAGCTTGGACTCTTGGCACTATACAATCTTTGTTGTGGGCGTCATGCACTTGTCTGCGCACTCGGACGTGGCCATCTTGACGATAGACCAGAAATCTAGACTCGTCACTGAAGGTCACGTGATTCCAGTGTCCTGGCTGCCATTGACGGTGCTCTCTGGCCCACTGCAATCGGCGCTGGCCGTGTTGTCTGGTCAGGCGTGGCTTTCTCAGGGGACGCCTGGCACGATAGCCTGCTTGAATCAGTCGTTGGTTGACTAGCCTTCTGGATACAGGCACATTTGTCAGTTGATGCCACTCAGCCCTACGCCGATTAGCTGACTTGGTACGGCCATTGCAGACTAACTGGTGCAGCTGGCGATCATCTCTCCTTGTGGTTCTGCGTGGACGTCCTGGCCTCGGTATTGGAGTAGGGACACCCCTCTGAGCATTTCGTTTCAGGATCTTTGACACCTGACCTTGAGTGATGCCATACTGCTGAGCAATAGCACGCTGTTTCATGCCAGAATTTCGTAAAGCCACCACTCCATGACAAACAGCATTGTCAAGTTGACGGACCATCTCCAGAGGAAGCGGCAATAACTTTTGTAGACGTGCAGCAGTTGTTTTCCACTAATACAGAACGCAACAACCCTTGTATACCCGATTGTGAAGCCAATCATCAAATGTACCTGTCCTTACATTTTGTCACGCCACCTGTGAAATAATCCTGTTATTGACTTCTTGCTGCGAAAGACATTCAGTGACATGGTTCTTTCAACAAAGACATCACCGAAGGGTAAAAAAAACTCACCAGATTGATATACTGAGTTCAGAAAGTAAACCCAAGTCAAGAAAAAAAAAATTCCATATTAAATGCCAAGTCTGTAGACGGTATTCAGAGAATACTTACCCTGCGCAGTCGCCAGTCAACTTGTTGCGAGCCAACTCTTCTGTTTTTGAACATTTTTTTTCTTTGATCCAATATGGCTGCCAGACCATGTGAGCGATTAAATCATAAGTTTATATTCTCCAATATAATTGTTGCATAGATCACGCTCAATACATTTCAAACTGATCAGACTAAGCGTTGTCCCTGTCGAATTATGACGTCATAATTATGGTACCAATGACGTCATCGTTAACAACACCTATTCCCCATATGGAGTTCTTTACAATGAGCCATGTTTCCATTTTTTCCATGCAATGTTTTTGGAGATATAGAGGTGCAACATTTTTAGGTTTTTCCAAGATGGCGCCTGTACCACATGACCTATGATGTCATGATTATCATTAAAATATTATACAGGAGGAGGTGCTCCTGTGGTGAAAATTTGGTGCCCATCAGACCAACAGTTGCTGAGAAAAGAAATTCACAATGATTGGATAAGTGTTGTACTTGTCGAATTATGACATCATATCGAAGGCACTGATGACATCATTAACATATCTTATTCCCCAAGGGCAGTGCTTGACAATGAGCCATGTTTCAATTTTTCCCATGGAGCGGTTTCGGAGATAGAGGTGTAATTTTTTTCGATTTTTTCCAAGATGGCGTCTGTACCACGTGACCTATGACGTTACAATTATCATTAAAAAAATTCTACAGGAGGAGCCGCACATATTCTGAAAATTTTGTGTCCATCGGACTAACAGTTGCAGAGGAATTTTTGTTTTATTCATCTTGATCAGATCAAGCGTTGTACTTGTCGAATTATGACGTCATAATTAAGGCACCGATGACATCACCATCAACATGTCTTATTCCCCATGGTGAGTACTTGACAATGAGCCATGTTTAAATTTTTTCCATTGAGCGGTTTGGGAGATTTTGAAGTGTAACTTTTTTCCAAGATGGCGTCCGTACCACGTGACCTATGACGTCATAATCATGAATAAAAAAATTATACAGGCGGGGGAGCTTCTATGATAAAGTTTCGTGTCAATCGTAACAACAGTTGCCGAGAAAATGAATTTTTAAAATGCAGACACGTGCGGCACACACACGTGCGGCACACACACGGCACACATACGGCGCACACATACGGTACGACACACACACACGTACGGCACACACACGTACGGCACACACGTACGGCACACGACACACGTACGCGTTTGAATGCTTAACCCTGCATTTTGCTTCACGAGCGCAGGGTAATAATCCTGTTCTTAGCCTAAAAACGTCCTCACAACTACCAAACGTGGGATGTCAGATCTTGAGCTGCTCGAAGGTTCTACTGCGGGAGATGAATTGACTGTTGAACCACCATGACATAGGGTGCCAAGTTTGAGTGTGTTACGTCATATCACAATGACATCCACAGGTCACAAAAGCGCACAATGAAAACTTCCAGAAAGCATGCAACGACCACTGTACAGGCCAAATGTGGCCTTTGTTGGTGCAGTCAAGAAGTGACAGATCAAACGGACCCCTCCGATTCCTTTAAACTGGAGACCCTGGAAAGTGTTTTGTTTCCTCAACAGTCATAGATTTGTTCTGGTGGGAGTGTGGTTACATTTGTGGTTTTGTGGATTGCTATGTTGTTGTGTAGGTGGTTGATCTGGCTTGTTATGAAGTATGTATATGTTCAGGTGGGTGTGCATGTCTGTCCTGGTATCATTTAAATCCTCTGGGATCAAAGTGTGTGTGTTTGTGGAGTGATGTGTGTGCGATCATACCTTCAGACAGCAGGTCGGAACGATATTTCAGTTATTAAGAAAACAATAATTGATTATTAATGAAAGATATTTCACTGAATATGGTGTTGGAGAACTGAGCAACTCCTCATCCATAAAATATCCCATATTGTCTGCGTCTCAAATAGCCTCTCCTGATCAAACTCCTACCGCATGGCTTCTCGTGCCGACCCGTGTTTTAACTAAATGTGGAGGTGTGAAAGGCGGGTGTTTGGCATCTTAAAACCAAGCTTGCTCCCGGTAGGTGGAACTCGTTAGCCTTGGCCGGCAATCTGCCTAGAAGGACAACTCTGATCCCAAACCCGGGTGGGTTGAGCTCGTTAGCCTTGGTTGGCAGTCTTCCAAAAATGGGGGTAGAGGCACTGTTGTCTCAAAGCAGACTAGTTTACCCGTCCCAGCCCTTTTTGTTCTGTGCAGAGACAACTTTCTTCATTTGTCTTGTTTCAATTCAAGGGGCTGGTTGTTCTGCTTTTGCTTTCTTTGTGTAGCCCCCACCTCGAGTGGCCCTATAGGCTTTGTGGTGGGCCATATCCCATAAAAAAACTCGAAGAATGCGACTGTCGCCAATAGTCCCACAAGGGGTAGATGCCCTGGTTCACTGTCCAAAAAATAGAGGTTTGATTTAAATCCCTTTAGCTGTTCTCAAGTATCACATGACAGGTTTCACATTGATCGGTGAAGCAGTTTCAGAGAAGGGATTTTGTTTAAATATCGGCTTTCAAGCTAATATGGCTGCCACACCATGTGACATAAGACTTTTAAAAATGTACACTCTGCATATGTACGGGTGGGAGATCACGTTTGTGAGGATTCGTGTTGATCGGATAAGGTTCGTTTTTCTATCCAAGATGGCTGCCAAAGCACGTGACCTATGACATCATCATTTTCAAACTATATGCAACAGTGCTGTTATATGATATTTGTAAAATCCCGCATTGATAGGGTGAGCGGTTTCGGAGATATAATTATTTAATATTTTCCTTCAATCCAATATGGCTGTCAAACCATGTGACCTATGGTGTCATAAATTTAATATTTCAATACAAATGGGTCATAGATCATGTGCATGCAATTTCAGATTTTAGGATAAGGAATTCGATTGAAACATTTTTGGCTGGTATACCACTTCACCTATGATATCATTATCATGCTTTTGTTCCCCCATTGGGAGTACTTGACAATGTGCCAAGTTTCAAATTTTTACATTCAGCAGTTTCCGATAAATAATTTTTTAATTATTTGCTTTTGATCCAAGATGGTTGCCATACAACGTAACCTATGACGTCACAATTATCATGAAGACATTGTGCATGGGTGTCACTCCCACCCTGAAAGTTGTCTCAACCGGACATATGGTTGCTGAGAAAAATGCGGTTTATCCCGGATGGACGGACAACCCGAATACGTAATGCCTCCGGAGACTTTGTCGGCGGAAACATTAAAAACATAATCACCAAGGGATTTAAATTTACGTCAGATCGGATCACTAAATTTAACCTTTAAAAGAACATTTTATTATAAGTTTACTACATCAGTGAACAACTGATCCACTGAAATAAATAAACCTGTTCTTCACCTCACGACGTCCCCACAACACGAAAACGCGGGATGTCTGACTGCAAACACAAGTGCGAAAAGTGTTTTTTCCACACTAATACAAGTGCAAAAGTGGTTTCCTGCACCAACACAAGTGCGAAAAGTGGTTTTTCAACACTAACACAAGTGCGAAAAGTGGTCTTTCAACACTAACACAAGTGCAAAAGTGGTTTTTCCACACTAATACAAGTGCGAAAAGTGTTTTTTCCACACTAATACAACTACAAAAGTGATTTCCTTCACCAACACAAGTGCGAAAAGTGGTTTTTCAACACTAACACAAGTGCGAAAAGTGGTTTTTCAACACTAACACAAGTGCGAAAAGTGGTTTTTCAACACTAACACAAGTGCGAAAAGTGGTTTTTCCACACTAATACAAGTGCAAAAGTGGTTTCCTGCACCAACACAAGTGCGAAAAGTGGTTTTTCAACACTAACACAAGTGCGAAAAGTGGTTTTTCAACACTAATACAAGTGCAAAAGTGGTTTCCTGCACCAACACAAGTGCGAAAAGTGTTTTTTCCACACTAATACAAGTGCGAAAAGTGGTTTTTCAACACTAACACAAGTGCGAAAAGTGGTTTTTCCACACTAATACAAGTGCAAAAGTGGTTTCCTGCACCAACACAAGTGCGAAAAGTGGTTTTTCAACACTAACACAAGTGCGAAAAGGGTTTTTTCCACACTAATACAAGTGCAAAAGTGGTTTCCTGCACCAACACAAGTGCGAAAAGTGTTTTTTCCACACTAATACAAGTGCGAAAAGTGGTTTTTCAACACTAACAAAAGTGCGAAAAGTGGTTTTTCCACACTAATACAAGTGCAAAAGTGGTTTCCTGCACCAACACAAGTGCGAAAAGTGGTTTTTCAAACATTAACAGAAGTGCGAAAAGTGGTTTTTCAACACTATCACAAGTGCAAAAAGTGTTTTTTCCACACTAATACAAGTGCAAAAGTGGTTTCCTGCACCAACACAAGTGCGAAAAGTGGTTTTTCAACACTAACACAAGTGCGAAAAGTGGTTTTTCAACACTAACGCAAGTGCGAAAAGTGGTTTTTCAACACTAACACAAGTGCGAAAAGTGGTTTTTCAACACTAGCACAAGTGCGAAAAGTGGTTTTTCAACACTTACACAAGTGCGAAAAGTGGTTTTTCCACACTAATACAAGTGCGAAAAGTGTTTTTTCCACACTAATACAAGTGCAAAAGTGGGTTCCTGCACCAACACAAGTGCGAAAAGTGTTTTTTCCACACTAATACAAGTGCGAAAAGTGGTTTTTCAACACTAACACGAGTGCGAAAAGTGGTTTTTCCACACTAATACAAGTGCAAAAGTGGTTTCCTGCATCAACACAAGTGCGAAAAGTGGTTTCCTGCACCAACACAAGTGCGAAAAGTTGTTTTTCAACACTAACACAAGTGCGAAAAGTGGTTTTTCAACACTAACACAAGTGCGAAAAGTGGTTTTTCCACACTAATACAAGTGCAAAAGTGGTTTCCTGCATCAACACAAGTGCGAAAAGTGTTTTTTCAACACTAACACAAGTGCGAAAAGTGGTTTTTCAACACTAATACAAGTGCAAAAGTGGTTTCCTGCACCAACACAAGTGCGAAAAGTGGTTTTTCCACACTAATACAAGTGCGAAAAGTGGTTTTTCAACACTAACACAAGTGCGAAAAGTGGTTTTTCCACACTAATACAAGTGCAAAAGTGGTTTCCTGCATCAACACAAGTGCGAAAAGTAGTTTTTCAACACTAACACAAGTGCGAAAAGTGTTTTTTCCACACTAATACAAGTGCAAAAGTGGTTTCCTGCACCAACACAAGTGCGAAAAGTGGTTTTTCAACACTAACACAAGTGCGAAAAGTGGTTTTTCAACACTAACACAAGTGCGAAAAGTGTTTTTTCCACACTAATACAAGTGCAAATGTGGTTTCCTGCACCAACACAAGTGCGAAAAGTGGTTTTTCCACACTAATACAAGTGCAAAAAGTGGTTTTTCAACACTAACACAAGTGCGAAAAGTGGTTTTTCCACACTAATTCAAGTGCAAAAGTGGTTTCCTGCATCAACACAAGTGCGAAAAGTGGTTTTTCAACACTAACACAAGTGCAAAAAGTGTTTTTTCCACACTAATACAAGTGCAAAAGTGGTTTCCTGCACCAACACAAGTGCGAAAAGTGGTTTTTCAACACTAACACAAGTGCGAAAAGTGGTTTTTCAACACTAACACAAGTATGAAAAGTGTTTTTTCCACACTAATACAAGTGCAAAAGTGGTTTCCTGCATCAACACAAGTGCGAAAAGTGGTTTTTCAACACTAACACAAGTGCGAAAAGTGGTTTTTCAACACTAACACAAGTGCGAAAAGTGGTTTTTCCACACTAATACAAGTGCGAAAAGTGTTATTTCCTTCACCAACACAAGTGCGAAAAGTGGTTTTTCAACACTAACACAAGTGCGAAAAGTGGTTTTTCAACGCTAACACAAGTGCGAAAAGTGGTTTTTCAACACTAACACAAGTGCGAAAAGTGTTTTTTCCACACTAATACAAGTGCAAAAGTGGTTTCCTGCACCAACACAAGTGCGAAAAGTGGTTTTTCAACACTATCACAAGTGCAAAAAGTGTTTTTTCCACACTAATACAAGTGCAATAGTGGTTTCCTGCACCAACACGAGTGCGAAAAGTGGTTTTTCAACACTAACACAAGTGCGAAAAGTGGTTTTTCAACACTAACACAAGTGCGAAAAGTGGTTTTTCAACACTAACACAAGTGCAAAAAGTGGTTTTTCAACACTAACACAAGTGCGAAAAGTGGTTTTTCAACACTAACACAAGTGCGAAAAGTGGTTTTTCCACACTAATACAAGTGCGAAAAGTGTTTTTTCCACACTAATACAAGTGCAAAAGTGGTTTCCTGCACCAACACAAGTGCGAAAAGTGGTTTTTCAACACTAACACAAGTGCGAAAAGTGGTTTTTCAACGCTAACACAAGTGCGAAAAGTGGTTTTTCAACACTAACACAAGTGCGAAAAGTGTTTTTTCCACACTAATACAAGTGCAAAAGTGGTTTCCTGCACCAACACAAGTGCGAAAAGTGGTTTTTCAACACTATCACAAGTGCAAAAAGTGTATTTTCCACACTAATACAAGTGCAATAGTGGTTTCCTGCACCAACACGAGTGCGAAAAGTGGTTTTTCAACACTAACACAAGTGCGAAAAGTGGTTTTTCAACACTAACACAAGTGCGAAAAGTGGTTTTTCAACACTAACACAAGTGCGAAAAGTGGTTTTTCCACACTAATACAAGTGCGAAAAGTGTTTTTTCCACACTAATACAAGTGCAAAAGTGGTTTCCTGCACCAACACAAGTGCGAAAAGTGTTTTTTCCACACTAATACAAGTGCAAAAAGTGGTTTTTCAACACTAACACGAGTGCGAAAAGTGGTTTTCCACACTAATACAAGTGCAAAAGTGGTTTCCTGCACCAACACAAGTGCGAAAAGTGGTTTTTCAACACTATCACAAGTGCAAAAAGTGTTTTTTCCACACTAATACAAGTGCAAAAGTGGTTTCCTGCACCAACACAAGTGCGAAAAGTGGTTTTTCCACACTAATACAAGTGCAAAAGTGGTTTTTCAACACTAACACAAGTGCGAAAAGTGGTTTTTCAACACTATCACAAGTGCAAAAAGTGTTTTTTCCACACTAATACAAGTGCAAAAGTGGTTTCCTGCACCAACACAAGTGCGAAAAGTGGTTTTTCCACACTAATACAAGTGCAAAAGTGGTTTCCTGCACCAACACAAGTGCGAAAAGTGTTTTTTCCACACTAATACAAGTGCGAAAAGTGGTTTTTCAACACTAACACAAGTGCGAAAAGTGGTTTTTCCACACTAATACAAGTGCAAAAGTGGTTTCCTGCATCAACACAAGTGCGAAAAGTAGTTTTTCAACACTAACACAAGTGCGAAAAGTGTTTTTTCCACACTAATACAAGTGCAAAAGTGGTTTCCTGCACCAACACAAGTGCGAAAAGTGGTTTTTCAACACTAACACAAGTGCGAAAAGTGGTTTTTCAACACTAACACAAGTGTGAAAAGTGTTTTTTCCACACTAATACAAGTGCAAAAGTGGTTTCCTGCATCAACACAAGTGCGAAAAGTGGTTTTTCAACACTAACACAAGTGCGAAAAGTGGTTTTTCAACACTAACACAAGTGTGAAAAGTGGTTTTTCAACACCAACACAAGTGCAAAAAGTGGTTTTTCAACACTAACACAAGTGCGAAAAGTGGTTTTTCCACACTAATACAAGTGCAAAAGTGGTTTCCTGCATCAACACAAGTGCGAAAAGTAGTTTTTCAACACTAACACAAGTGCGAAAAGTGTTTTTTCCACACTAATACAAGTGCAAAAGTGGTTTCCTGCACCAACACAAGTGCGAAAAGTGGTTTTTCAACACTAACACAAGTGCGAAAAGTGGTTTTTCAACACTAACACAAGTGTGAAAAGTGTTTTTTCCACACTAATACAAGTGCAAAAGTGGTTTCCTGCATCAACACAAGTGCGAAAAGTGGTTTTTCAACACTAACACAAGTGCGAAAAGTGGTTTTTCAACACTAACACAAGTGTGAAAAGTGGTTTTTCAACACCAACACAAGTGCAAAAAGTGGTTTTTCAACACTAACACAAGTGCGAAAAGTGGTTTTTCAACACTAACACAAGTGCGAAAAGTGGTTTTTCAACACTAACACAAGTGCGAAAAGTGGTTTTTCAACACTAACACAAGTGCAAAAAGTGGTTTTTCCACACTAATACAAGTGCGAAAAGTGTTTTTTCCACACTAATACAAGTGCGAAAAGTGTTTTTTCCACACTAATACAAGTGCAAAAGTGATTTCCTGCACCAACACAAGTGCGAAAAGTGGTTTTTCAACACTAACACAAGTGCGAAAAGTGGTTTTTCAACACTATCACAAGTGCAAAAAGTGTTTTTTCCACACTAATACAAGTGCAAAAGTGGTTTCCTGCACCAACACAAGTGCGAAAAGTGGTTTTTCAACACTAACACAAGTGCGAAAAGGGTTTTTTCCACACAAATACAAGTGCAAAAGTGGTTTCCTGCACCAACACAAGTGCGAAAAGTGTTTTTTCCACACGAATACAAGTGCGAAAAGTGGTTTTTCAACACTAACACAAGTGCGAAAAGTGGTTTTTCCACACTAATACAAGTGCAAAAGTGGTTTCCTGCACCAACACAAGTGCGAAAAGTGGTTTTTCAAACATTAACAGAAGTGCGAAAAGTGGTTTTTCAACACTATCACAAGTGCAAAAAGTGTTTTTTCCACACTAATACAAGTGCAAAAGTGGTTTCCTGCACCAACACGAGTGCGAAAAGTGGTTTTTCAACACTAACACAAGTTCGAAAAGTGGTTTTTCAACACTAACACAAGTGCGAAAAGTGTTTTTTCCACACTAATACAAGTGCAAAAGTGGTTTCCTGCACCAACACAAGTGCAAAAAGTGGTTTTTCAACACTAACACAAGTGCGAAAAGTGGTTTTTCAACACTAACACAAGTGCGAAAAGTGGTTTTTCAACACTAACACAAGTGCAAAAAGTGGTTTTTCAACACTAACACAAGTGCGAAAAGTGGTTTTTCAACACTAACACAAGTGCGAAAAGTGGTTTTTCCACACTAATACAAGTGCGAAAAGTGTTTTTTCCACACTAATACAAGTGCAAAAGTGGTTTCCTGCACCAACACAAGTGCGAAAAGTGTTTTTTCCACACTAATACAAGTGCGAAAAGTGGTTTTTCAACACTAACACGAGTGCGAAAAGTGGTTTTCCACACTAATAGAAGTGGAAAAGTGGTTTGCTGCACCAACACAAGTGCGAAAATTGGTTTTTCAACACTATCACAAGTGCAAAAAGTGTTTTTTCCACACTAATACAAGTGCAAAAGTGGTTTCCTGCACCAACACAAGTGCGAAAAGTGGTTTTTCAACACTAACACAAGTGCGAAAAGTGGTTTTTCAACACTAACACAAGTGCGAAAAGTGTTTTTTCCACACTAATACAAGTGCAAAAGTGGTTTCCTGCATCAACACAAGTGCGAAAAGTGGTTTTTCAACACTAACACAAGTGCGAAAAGTGGTTTTTCAACACTATCACAAGTGCAAAAAGTGTTTTTTCCACACTAATACAAGTGCAAAAGTGGTTTCCTGCACCAACACAAGTGCGAAAAGTGGTTTTTCAACACTAACACAAGTGCGAAAAGTGTTTTTTCCACACTAATACAAGTGCAAAAGTGGTTTCCTGCACCAACACAAGTGCGAAAAGTGGTTTTTCAACACTAACACAAGTGCGAAAAGTGGTTTTTCAACACTAATACAAGTGTGAAAAGTGTTTTTTCCACACTAATACAAGTGCAAAAGTGGTTTCCTGCATCAACACAAGTGCGAAAAGTGGTTTTTCAACACTAACACAAGTGCGAAAAGTGGTTTTTCAACACTAACACAAGTGCGAAAAGTGGTTTTTCAACACTAACACAAGTGCGAAAAGTGTTTTTTCCACACTAATACAAGTGCAAATGTGGTTTCCTGCACCAACACAAGTGCAAAAAGTGGTTTTTCAACACTAACACAAGTGCGAAAAGTGGTTTTTCAACACTAACACAAGTGCAAAAGTGGTTTTTCCACACTAATACAAGTGCAAAAGTGGTTTTTCAACACTAACACAAGTGCAAAAGTGGTTTTTCAACACTAACACAAGTGCAAAAGTGGTTTTTCCACACTAATACAAGTGCAAAAGTGGTTTCCTGCACCAACACAAGTGCGAAAAGTGGTTTTTCAACACTAACACAAGTGCGAAAAGTGGTTTTTCCACACTAATACAAGTGCAAAAGTGGTTTCCTGCACCAACACAAGTGCGAAAAGTGGTTTTTCCACACTAATACAAGTGCAAAAAGTGGTTTTTCAACACTAACACGAGTGCGAAAAGTGGTTTTCCACACTAATACAAGTGCAAAAGTGGTTTCCTGCACCAACACAAGTGCGAAAAGTGGTTTTTCAACACTATCACAAGTGCAAAAAGTGTTTTTTCCACACTAATACAAGTGCAAAAGTGGTTTCCTGCACCAACACAAGTGCGAAAAGTGTTTTTTCCACACTAATACAAGTGCGAAAAGTGGTTTTTCAACACTAACACAAGTGCGAAAAGTGGTTTTTCAACACTATCACAAGTGCAAAAAGTGTTTTTTCCACACTAATACAAGTGCAAAAGTGGTTTCCTGCACCAACACAAGTGCGAAAAGTGGTTTTTCCACACTAATACAAGTGCAAAAGTGGTTTCCTGCACCAACACAAGTGCGAAAAGTGTTTTTTCCACACTAATACAAGTGCGAAAAGTGGTTTTTCAACACTAACACAAGTGCGAAAAGTGGTTTTTCCACACTAATACAAGTGCAAAAGTGGTTTCCTGCATCAACACAAGTGCGAAAAGTAGTTTTTCAACACTAACACAAGTGCGAAAAGTGTTTTTTCCACACTAATACAAGTGCAAAAGTGGTTTCCTGCACCAACACAAGTGCGAAAAGTGGTTTTTCAACACTAACACAAGTGCGAAAAGTGGTTTTTCAACACTAACACAAGTGTGAAAAGTGTTTTTTCCACACTAATACAAGTGCAAAAGTGGTTTCCTGCATCAACACAAGTGCGAAAAGTGGTTTTTCAACACTAACACAAGTGCGAAAAGTGGTTTTTCAACACTAACACAAGTGTGAAAAGTGGTTTTTCAACACCAACACAAGTGCAAAAAGTGGTTTTTCAACACTAACACAAGTGCGAAAAGTGGTTTTTCCACACTAATACAAGTGCAAAAGTGGTTTCCTGCATCAACACAAGTGCGAAAAGTAGTTTTTCAACACTAACACAAGTGCGAAAAGTGTTTTTTCCACACTAATACAAGTGCAAAAGTGGTTTCCTGCACCAACACAAGTGCGAAAAGTGGTTTTTCAACACTAACACAAGTGCGAAAAGTGGTTTTTCAACACTAACACAAGTGTGAAAAGTGTTTTTTCCACACTAATACAAGTGCAAAAGTGGTTTCCTGCATCAACACAAGTGCGAAAAGTGGTTTTTCAACACTAACACAAGTGCGAAAAGTGGTTTTTCAACACTAACACAAGTGTGAAAAGTGGTTTTTCAACACCAACACAAGTGCAAAAAGTGGTTTTTCAACACTAACACAAGTGCGAAAAGTGGTTTTTCAACACTAACACAAGTGCGAAAAGTGGTTTTTCAACACTAACACAAGTGCGAAAAGTGGTTTTTCAACACTAACACAAGTGCAAAAAGTGGTTTTTCCACACTAATACAAGTGCGAAAAGTGTTTTTTCCACACTAATACAAGTGCGAAAAGTGTTTTTTCCACACTAATACAAGTGCAAAAGTGATTTCCTGCACCAACACAAGTGCGAAAAGTGGTTTTTCAACACTAACACAAGTGCGAAAAGTGGTTTTTCAACACTATCACAAGTGCAAAAAGTGTTTTTTCCACACTAATACAAGTGCAAAAGTGGTTTCCTGCACCAACACAAGTGCGAAAAGTGGTTTTTCAACACTAACACAAGTGCGAAAAGGGTTTTTTCCACACAAATACAAGTGCAAAAGTGGTTTCCTGCACCAACACGAGTGCGAAAAGTGTTTTTTCCACACGAATACAAGTGCGAAAAGTGGTTTTTCAACACTAACACAAGTGCGAAAAGTGGTTTTTCCACACTAATACAAGTGCAAAAGTGGTTTCCTGCACCAACACAAGTGCGAAAAGTGGTTTTTCAAACATTAACAGAAGTGCGAAAAGTGGTTTTTCAACACTATCACAAGTGCAAAAAGTGTTTTTTCCACACTAATACAAGTGCAAAAGTGGTTTCCTGCACCAACACGAGTGCGAAAAGTGGTTTTTCAACACTAACACAAGTTCGAAAAGTGGTTTTTCAACACTAACACAAGTGCGAAAAGTGTTTTTTCCACACTAATACAAGTGCAAAAGTGGTTTCCTGCACCAACACAAGTGCAAAAAGTGGTTTTTCAACACTAACACAAGTGCGAAAAGTGGTTTTTCAACACTAACACAAGTGCGAAAAGTGGTTTTTCAACACTAACACAAGTGCAAAAAGTGGTTTTTCAACACTAACACAAGTGCGAAAAGTGGTTTTTCAACACTAACACAAGTGCGAAAAGTGGTTTTTCCACACTAATACAAGTGCGAAAAGTGTTTTTTCCACACTAATACAAGTGCAAAAGTGGTTTCCTGCACCAACACAAGTGCGAAAAGTGTTTTTTCCACACTAATACAAGTGCGAAAAGTGGTTTTTCAACACTAACACGAGTGCGAAAAGTGGTTTTCCACACTAATAGAAGTGGAAAAGTGGTTTGCTGCACCAACACAAGTGCGAAAATTGGTTTTTCAACACTATCACAAGTGCAAAAAGTGTTTTTTCCACACTAATACAAGTGCAAAAGTGGTTTCCTGCACCAACACAAGTGCGAAAAGTGGTTTTTCAACACTAACACAAGTGCGAAAAGTGGTTTTTCAACACTAACACAAGTGCGAAAAGTGTTTTTTCCACACTAATACAAGTGCAAAAGTGGTTTCCTGCATCAACACAAGTGCGAAAAGTGGTTTTTCAACACTAACACAAGTGCGAAAAGTGGTTTTTCAACACTATCACAAGTGCAAAAAGTGTTTTTTCCACACTAATACAAGTGCAAAAGTGGTTTCCTGCACCAACACAAGTGCGAAAAGTGGTTTTTCAACACTAACACAAGTGCGAAAAGTGTTTTTTCCACACTAATACAAGTGCAAAAGTGGTTTCCTGCACCAACACAAGTGCGAAAAGTGGTTTTTCAACACTAACACAAGTGCGAAAAGTGGTTTTTCAACACTAATACAAGTGTGAAAAGTGTTTTTTCCACACTAATACAAGTGCAAAAGTGGTTTCCTGCATCAACACAAGTGCGAAAAGTGGTTTTTCAACACTAACACAAGTGCGAAAAGTGGTTTTTCAACACTAACACAAGTGCGAAAAGTGGTTTTTCAACACTAACACAAGTGCGAAAAGTGTTTTTTCCACACTAATACAAGTGCAAATGTGGTTTCCTGCACCAACACAAGTGCAAAAAGTGGTTTTTCAACACTAACACAAGTGCGAAAAGTGGTTTTTCAACACTAACACAAGTGCAAAAGTGGTTTTTCCACACTAATACAAGTGCAAAAGTGGTTTTTCAACACTAACACAAGTGCAAAAGTGGTTTTTCAACACTAACACAAGTGCAAAAGTGGTTTTTCCACACTAATACAAGTGCAAAAGTGGTTTCCTGCACCAACACAAGTGCGAAAAGTGGTTTTTCAACACTAACACAAGTGCGAAAAGTGGTTTTTCCACACTAATACAAGTGCAAAAGTGGTTTCCTGCACCAACACAAGTGCGAAAAGTGGTTTTTCAACACTAACACAAGTGCGAAAAGTGGTTTTTCAACACTATCACAAGTGCAAAAAGTGTTTTTCCACACTAATACAAGTGCAAAAGTGGTTTCCTGCACCAACACAAGTGCGAAAAGTGGTTTTTCAACACTAACACAAGTGCGAAAAGTGGTTTTTCCACACTAATACAAGTGCAAAAGTGGTTTCCTGCACCAACACAAGTGCGAAAAGTTGTTTTTCAACACTAACACAAGTGCGAAAAGTGGTTTTTCAACACTAACACAAGTGCGAAAAGTGGTTTTTCAACACTAACACAAGTGCGAAAAGTGGTTTTTCAACACTAACACAAGTGCAAAAGTGGTTTTTCCACACTAATACAAGTGCAAAAGTGGTTTTTCAACACTAACACAAGTGCAAAAGTGGTTTTTCAACACTAACACAAGTGCAAAAGTGGTTTTTCCACACTAATACAAGTGCAAAAGTGGTTTCCTGCACCAACACAAGTGCGAAAAGTGGTTTTTCAACACTAACACAAGTGCGAAAAGTGGTTTTTCCACACTAATACAAGTGCAAAAGTGGTTTCCTGCACCAACACAAGTGCGAAAAGTGGTTTTTCAACACTAACACAAGTGCGAAAAGTGGTTTTCAACACTATCACAAGTGCAAAAAGTGTTTTTCCACACTAATACAAGTGCAAAAGTGGTTTCCTGCACCAACACAAGTGCGAAAAGTGGTTTTTCAACACTAACACAAGTGCGAAAAGTAGTTTTTCCACACTAATACAAGTGCAAAAGTGGTTTCCTGCACCAACACAAGTGCGAAAAGTTGTTTTTCAACACTAACACAAGTGCGAAAAGTGGTTTTTCAACACTAACACAAGTGCGAAAAGTGGTTTTTCAACACTAACACAAGTGCGAAAAGTGGTTTTTCAACACTAACACAAGTGCGAAAAGTGGTTTTTCAACACTAACACAAGTGCGAAAAGTGGTTTTTCAACACTAACAAGTGCGAAAAGTGGTTTTTCAACACTATCACAAGTGCGAGAAGTGGTTTTTCAACACTAACACAAGTGCGAAAAGTGTTTTTTCCACACTAATACAAGTGCAAAAGTGGTTTCCTGCACCAACACAAGTGCAAAAAGTGGTTTTTCAACACTAACACAAGTGTGAAAAGTGGTTTTTCAACACTAACACAAGTGCGAAAAGTGGTTTTTCAACACTAACACAAGTGCGAAAAGTGGTTTTTCAACACTAACACAAGTGCGAAAAGTGGTTTTTCAACACTAACACAAGTGCGAAAAGTGGTTTTTCAACACTAACACAAGTGCGAAAAGTGGTTTTTCAACACTAACAAGTGCGAAAAGTGGTTTTTCAACACTATCACAAGTGCAAAAAGTGTTTTTTCCACACTAATACAAGTGCAAAAGTGGTTTCCTGCACCAACACAAGTGCGAAAAGTGGTTTTTCAACACTAACACAAGTGCGAAAAGGGTTTTTTCCACACTAATACAAGTGCAAAAGTGGTTTCCTGCACCAACACAAGTGCGAAAAGTGTTTTTTCCACACTAATACAAGTGCGAAAAGTGGTTTTTCAACACTAACACAAGTGCGAAAAGTGGTTTTTCCACACTAATACAAGTGCAAAAGTGGTTTCCTGCACCAACACAAGTGCGAAAAGTGGTTTTTCAAACATTAACAGAAGTGCGAAAAGTGGTTTTTCAACACTATCACAAGTGCAAAAAGTGTTTTTTCCACACTAATACAAGTGCAAAAGTGGTTTCCTGCACCAACACAAGTGCGAAAAGTGGTTTTTCAACACTAACACAAGTGCGAAAAGTGGTTTTTCAACACTAACACAAGTGCGAAAAGTGTTTTTTCCACACTAATACAAGTGCAAAAGTGGTTTCCTGCACCAACACAAGTGCAAAAAGTGGTTTTTCAACACTAACACAAGTGCGAAAAGTGGTTTTTCAACACTAACACAAGTGCGAAAAGTGGTTTTTCAACACTAACACAAGTGCAAAAAGTGGTTTTTCAACACTAACACAAGTGCGAAAAGTGGTTTTTCAACACTAACACAAGTGCGAAAAGTGTTTTTTCCACACTAATACAAGTGCAAAAGTGGTTTCCTGCATCAACACAAGTGCGAAAAGTGGTTTTTCAACACTAACACAAGTGCGAAAAGTGGTTTTTCAACACTATCACAAGTGCAAAAAGTGTTTTTTCCACACTAATACAAGTGCAAAAGTGGTTTCCTGCACCAACACAAGTGCGAAAAGTGGTTTTTCAACACTAACACAAGTGCGAAAAGTGTTTTTTCCACACTAATAAAAGTGCAAAAGTGGTTTCCTGCACCAACACAAGTGCGAAAAGTGGTTTTTCAACACTAACACAAGTGCGAAAAGTGGTTTTTCAACACTAACACAAGTGTGAAAAGTGTTTTTTCCACACTAATACAAGTGCAAAAGTGGTTTCCTGCATCAACACAAGTGCGAAAAGTGGTTTTTCAACACTAACACAAGTGCGAAAAGTGGTTTTTCAACACTAACACAAGTGCGAAAAGTGGTTTTTCAACACTAACACAAGTGCAAAAGTGGTTTCCTGCACCAACACAAGTGCGAAAAGTGGTTTTTCAACACTAACACAAGTGCGAAAAGTGGTTTTTCAACACTATCACAAGTGCAAAAAGTGTTTTTCCACACTAATACAAGTGCAAAAGTGGTTTCCTGCACCAACACAAATGCGAAAAGTGGTTTTTCAACACTAACACAAGTGCGAAAAGTGTTTTTTCCACACTAATACAAGTGCAAAAGTGGTTTCCTGCACCAACACAAGTGCGAAAAGTGTTTTTTCCACACGAATACAAGTGCGAAAAGTGGTTTTTCAACACTAACACAAGTGCGAAAAGTGGTTTTTCCACACTAATACAAGTGCAAAAGTGGTTTCCTGCACCAACACAAGTGCGAAAAGTGGTTTTTCAACATTAACAGAAGTGGGAAAAGTGGTTTTTCAACACTATCACAAGTGCAAAAAGTGTTTTTTCCACACTAATACAAGTGCAAAAGTGGTTTCCTGCACCAACACAAGTGCGAAAAGTGGTTTTTCAAAACTAACACAAGTGCGAAAAGTGGTTTTTCAACACTAACACAAGTGCGAAAAGTGTTTTTTCGACACTAATACAAGTGCAAAAGTGGTTTCCTGCACCAACACAAGTGCGAAAAGTGGTTTTTCAATACTAACACAAGTGCGAAAAGTGGTTTTTCAACACTAACACAAGTGCGAAAAGTGGTTTTTCAACACTAACACAAGTGCGAAAAGTGGTTTTTCAACACTAACACAAGTGCGAAAAGTGGTTTTTCAACACTAACACAAGTGCGAAAAGTGGTTTTTCAACACTAACACAAGTGCGAAAAGTGGTTTTTCAACACTAACACAAGTGCGAAAAGTGGTTTTTCCACACTAATACAAGTGCGAAAAGAATTTTTTCCACACTAATACAAGTGCAAAAGTGATTTCCTGCACCAACACAAGTGCGAAAAGTGGTTTTTCAGCACTAACACAAGTGCGAAAAGTGGTTTTTCAACACTAACACAAGTGCGAAAGGTGGTTTTTCAACACTAACACAAGTGCGAAAAGTGTTTTTTCCACACTAATACAAGTGCAAAAGTGGTTTCCTGCACCAACACAAGTGCGAAAAGTGGTTTTTCAACACTAACACAAGTGCGAAAAGTGGTTTTTCAACACTAACACAAGTGCGAAAAGTGGTTTTTCAACACTATCACAAGTGCAAAAAGTGTTTTTCCACACTAATACAAGTGCAAAAGTGGTTTCCTGCACCAACACAAGTGCGAAAAGTGGTTTTTCAACACTAACACAAGTGCGAAAAGTGGTTTTTCAACACTAACACAAGTGCGAAAAGTGGTTTTTCCACACTAATACAAGTGCAAAAGTGGTTTCCTGCACCAACACAAGTGCGAAAAGTGGTTTTTCAACACTAACACAAGTGCGAAAAGTTGTTTTTCAACACTAACACAAGTGCGAAAAGTTGTTTTTCAACACTAACACAAGTGCGAAAAGTGGTTTTTCAACACTAACACAAGTGCGAAAAGTGGTTTTTCAACACTAACACAAGTGCGAAAAGTGGTTTTTCAACACTAACACAAGTGCGAAAAGTGGTTTTTCAACACTAACACAAGTGCGAAAAGTGGTTTTTCAACACTAACAAGTGCGAAAAGTGGTTTTTCAACACTATCACAAGTGCGAAAAGTGGTTTTTCAACACTAACACAAGTGCGAAAAGTGGTTTTTCAACACTAACACAAGTGCGAAAAGTGGTTTTTCAACACTAACACAAGTGCGAAAAGTGGTTTTTCAACACTAACAAGTGCGAAAAGTGGTTTTTCAACACTATCACAAGTGCGAAAAGTGGTTTTTCAACACTAACACAAGTGCGAAAAGTGGTTTTTCAACACTAACACAAGTGCGAAAAGTGGTTTTTCAACACTAACACAAGTGCGAAAAGTGGTTTTTCAACACTAACACAAGTGCGAAAAGTGGTTTTTCAACACTAACAAGTGCGAAAAGTGGTTTTTCAACACTATCACAAGTGCGAAAAGTGGTTTTTCAACACTAACACAAGTGCGAAAAGTGTTTTTTCCACACTAATACAAGTGCAAAAGTGGTTTCCTGCACCAACACAAGTGCAAAAAGTGGTTTTTCAACACTAACACAAGTGCGAAAAGTGGTTTTTCAACACTAACACAAGTGCGAAAAGTGGTTTTTCAACACTAACACAAGTGCGAAAAGTGGTTTTTCAACACTAACACAAGTGCGAAAAGTGGTTTTTCAACACTAACACAAGTGCGAAAAGTGGTTTTTCAACACTAACAAGTGCGAAAAGTGGTTTTTCAACACTATCACAAGTGCAAAAAGTGTTTTTTCCACACTAATACAAGTGCAAAAGTGGTTTCCTACACCAACACAAGTGCGAAAAGTGGTTTTTCAACACTAACACAAGTGCGAAAAGGGTTTTTTCCACACTAATACAAGTGCAAAAGTGGTTTCCTGCACCAACACAAGTGCGAAAAGTGTTTTTTCCACACTAATACAAGTGCGAAAAGTGGTTTTTCAACACTAACACAAGTGCGAAAAGTGGTTTTTCCACACTAATACAAGTGCAAAAGTGGTTTCCTGCACCAACACAAGTGCGAAAAGTGGTTTTTCAAACATTAACAGAAGTGCGAAAAGTGGTTTTTCAACACTATCACAAGTGCAAAAAGTGTTTTTTCCACACTAATACAAGTGCAAAAGTGGTTTCCTGCACCAACACAAGTGCGAAAAGTGGTTTTTCAACACTAACACAAGTGCGAAAAGTGGTTTTTCAACACTAACACAAGTGTGAAAAGTGTTTTTTCCACACTAATACAAGTGCAAAAGTGGTTTCCTGCATCAACACAAGTGCGAAAAGTGGTTTTTCAACACTAACACAAGTGCGAAAAGTGGTTTTTCAACACTAACACAAGTGCGAAAAGTGGTTTTTCAACACTAACACAAGTGCAAAAGTGGTTTCCTGCACCAACACAAGTGCGAAAAGTGGTTTTTCAACACTAACACAAGTGCGAAAAGTGGTTTTTCAACACTAACACAAGTGCGAAAAGTGGTTTTTCAACACTAACACAAGTGCAAAAAGTGGTTTTTCAACACTAACACAAGTGCGAAAAGTGGTTTTTCAACACTAACACAAGTGCAAAAAGTGGTTTTTCAACACTAACACAAGTGCGAAAAGTGGTTTTTCAACACTAACACAAGTGCGAAAAGTGTTTTTTCCACACTAATACAAGTGCAAAAGTGGTTTCCTGCACCAACACAAGTGCAAAAAGTGGTTTTTCAACACTAACACAAGTGCGAAAAGTGGTTTTTCAACACTAACACAAGTGCGAAAAGTGGTTTTTCAACACTAACACAAGTGCAAAAAGTGGTTTTTCAACACTAACACAAGTGCGAAAAGTGGTTTTTCAACACTAACACAAGTGCGAAAAGTGTTTTTTCCACACTAATACAAGTGCAAAAGTGGTTTCCTGCATCAACACAAGTGCGAAAAGTGGTTTTTCAACACTAACACAAGTGCGAAAAGTGGTTTTTCAACACTATCACAAGTGCAAAAAGTGTTTTTTCCACACTAATACAAGTGCAAAAGTGGTTTCCTGCACCAACACAAGTGCGAAAAGTGGTTTTTCAACACTAACACAAGTGCGAAAAGTGTTTTTTCCACACTAATACAAGTGCAAAAGTGGTTTCCTGCACCAACACAAGTGCGAAAAGTGGTTTTTCAACACTAACACAAGTGCGAAAAGTGGTTTTTCAACACTAACACAAGTGTGAAAAGTGTTTTTTCCACACTAATACAAGTGCAAAAGTGGTTTCCTGCATCAACACAAGTGCGAAAAGTGGTTTTTCAACACTAACACAAGTGCGAAAAGTGGTTTTTCAACACTATCACAAGTGCAAAAAGTGTTTTTTCCACACTAATACAAGTGCAAAAGTGGTTTCCTGCACCAACACAAGTGCGAAAAGTGGTTTTTCAACACTAACACAAGTGCGAAAAGTGGTTTTTCAACACTAACACAAGTGCGAAAAGTGTTTTTTCGACACTAATACAAGTGCAAAAGTGGTTTCCTGCACCAACACAAGTGCGAAAAGTGGTTTTTCAACACCAACACAAGTGCGAAAAGTGGTTTTTCAACACTAACACAAGTGCGAAAAGTGGTTTTTCAACACTAACACAAGTGCGAAAAGTGGTTTTTCAACACTAACACAAGTGCGAAAAGTGGTTTTTCAACACTAACACAAGTGCGAAAAGTGGTTTTTCAACACTAACACAAGTGCGAAAAGTGGTTTTTCAACACTAACACAAGTGCGAAAAGTGGTTTTTCAACACTAACACAAGTGCGAAAAGTGGTTTTTCCACACTAATACAAGTGCGAAAAGAATTTTTTCCACACTAATACAAGTGCAAAAGTGATTTCCTGCACCAACACAAGTGCGAAAAGTGGTTTTTCAACACTAACACAAGTGCGAAAAGTGGTTTTTCAACACTAACACAAGTGCGAAAAGTGGTTTTTCAACACTAACACAAGTGCAAAAAGTGGTTTTTCAACACTAACACAAGTGCGAAAAGTGGTTTTTCAACACTAACACAAGTGCGAAAAGTGTTTTTTCCACACTAATACAAGTGCAAAAGTGGTTTCCTGCATCAACACAAGTGCGAAAAGTGGTTTTTCAACACTAACACAAGTGCGAAAAGTGGTTTTTCAACACTATCACAAGTGCAAAAAGTGTTTTTTCCACACTAATACAAGTGCAAAAGTGGTTTCCTGCACCAACACAAGTGCGAAAAGTGGTTTTTCAACACTAACACAAGTGCGAAAAGTGTTTTTTCCACACTAATAAAAGTGCAAAAGTGGTTTCCTGCACCAACACAAGTGCGAAAAGTGGTTTTTCAACACTAACACAAGTGCGAAAAGTGGTTTTTCAACACTAACACAAGTGTGAAAAGTGTTTTTTCCACACTAATACAAGTGCAAAAGTGGTTTCCTGCATCAACACAAGTGCGAAAAGTGGTTTTTCAACACTAACACAAGTGCGAAAAGTGGTTTTTCAACACTAACACAAGTGCGAAAAGTGGTTTTTCAACACTAACACAAGTGCAAAAGTGGTTTCCTGCACCAACACAAGTGCGAAAAGTGGTTTTTCAACACTAACACAAGTGCGAAAAGTGGTTTTTCAACACTATCACAAGTGCAAAAAGTGTTTTTCCACACTAATACAAGTGCAAAAGTGGTTTCCTGCACCAACACAAATGCGAAAAGTGGTTTTTCAACACTAACACAAGTGCGAAAAGTGTTTTTTCCACACTAATACAAGTGCAAAAGTGGTTTCCTGCACCAACACAAGTGCGAAAAGTGTTTTTTCCACACGAATACAAGTGCGAAAAGTGGTTTTTCAACACTAACACAAGTGCGAAAAGTGGTTTTTCCACACTAATACAAGTGCAAAAGTGGTTTCCTGCACCAACACAAGTGCGAAAAGTGGTTTTTCAACATTAACAGAAGTGGGAAAAGTGGTTTTTCAACACTATCACAAGTGCAAAAAGTGTTTTTTCCACACTAATACAAGTGCAAAAGTGGTTTCCTGCACCAACACAAGTGCGAAAAGTGGTTTTTCAAAACTAACACAAGTGCGAAAAGTGGTTTTTCAACACTAACACAAGTGCGAAAAGTGTTTTTTCGACACTAATACAAGTGCAAAAGTGGTTTCCTGCACCAACACAAGTGCGAAAAGTGGTTTTTCAATACTAACACAAGTGCGAAAAGTGGTTTTTCAACACTAACACAAGTGCGAAAAGTGGTTTTTCAACACTAACACAAGTGCGAAAAGTGGTTTTTCAACACTAACACAAGTGCGAAAAGTGGTTTTTCAACACTAACACAAGTGCGAAAAGTGGTTTTTCAACACTAACACAAGTGCGAAAAGTGGTTTTTCAACACTAACACAAGTGCGAAAAGTGGTTTTTCCACACTAATACAAGTGCGAAAAGAATTTTTTCCACACTAATACAAGTGCAAAAGTGATTTCCTGCACCAACACAAGTGCGAAAAGTGGTTTTTCAGCACTAACACAAGTGCGAAAAGTGGTTTTTCAACACTAACACAAGTGCGAAAGGTGGTTTTTCAACACTAACACAAGTGCGAAAAGTGTTTTTTCCACACTAATACAAGTGCAAAAGTGGTTTCCTGCACCAACACAAGTGCGAAAAGTGGTTTTTCAACACTAACACAAGTGCGAAAAGTGGTTTTTCAACACTAACACAAGTGCGAAAAGTGGTTTTTCAACACTATCACAAGTGCAAAAAGTGTTTTTCCACACTAATACAAGTGCAAAAGTGGTTTCCTGCACCAACACAAGTGCGAAAAGTGGTTTTTCAACACTAACACAAGTGCGAAAAGTGGTTTTTCAACACTAACACAAGTGCGAAAAGTGGTTTTTCCACACTAATACAAGTGCAAAAGTGGTTTCCTGCACCAACACAAGTGCGAAAAGTGGTTTTTCAACACTAACACAAGTGCGAAAAGTTGTTTTTCAACACTAACACAAGTGCGAAAAGTTGTTTTTCAACACTAACACAAGTGCGAAAAGTGGTTTTTCAACACTAACACAAGTGCGAAAAGTGGTTTTTCAACACTAACACAAGTGCGAAAAGTGGTTTTTCAACACTAACACAAGTGCGAAAAGTGGTTTTTCAACACTAACACAAGTGCGAAAAGTGGTTTTTCAACACTAACAAGTGCGAAAAGTGGTTTTTCAACACTATCACAAGTGCGAAAAGTGGTTTTTCAACACTAACACAAGTGCGAAAAGTGGTTTTTCAACACTAACACAAGTGCGAAAAGTGGTTTTTCAACACTAACACAAGTGCGAAAAGTGGTTTTTCAACACTAACAAGTGCGAAAAGTGGTTTTTCAACACTATCACAAGTGCGAAAAGTGGTTTTTCAACACTAACACAAGTGCGAAAAGTGGTTTTTCAACACTAACACAAGTGCGAAAAGTGGTTTTTCAACACTAACACAAGTGCGAAAAGTGGTTTTTCAACACTAACACAAGTGCGAAAAGTGGTTTTTCAACACTAACAAGTGCGAAAAGTGGTTTTTCAACACTATCACAAGTGCGAAAAGTGGTTTTTCAACACTAACACAAGTGCGAAAAGTGTTTTTTCCACACTAATACAAGTGCAAAAGTGGTTTCCTGCACCAACACAAGTGCAAAAAGTGGTTTTTCAACACTAACACAAGTGCGAAAAGTGGTTTTTCAACACTAACACAAGTGCGAAAAGTGGTTTTTCAACACTAACACAAGTGCGAAAAGTGGTTTTTCAACACTAACACAAGTGCGAAAAGTGGTTTTTCAACACTAACACAAGTGCGAAAAGTGGTTTTTCAACACTAACAAGTGCGAAAAGTGGTTTTTCAACACTATCACAAGTGCAAAAAGTGTTTTTTCCACACTAATACAAGTGCAAAAGTGGTTTCCTACACCAACACAAGTGCGAAAAGTGGTTTTTCAACACTAACACAAGTGCGAAAAGGGTTTTTTCCACACTAATACAAGTGCAAAAGTGGTTTCCTGCACCAACACAAGTGCGAAAAGTGTTTTTTCCACACTAATACAAGTGCGAAAAGTGGTTTTTCAACACTAACACAAGTGCGAAAAGTGGTTTTTCCACACTAATACAAGTGCAAAAGTGGTTTCCTGCACCAACACAAGTGCGAAAAGTGGTTTTTCAAACATTAACAGAAGTGCGAAAAGTGGTTTTTCAACACTATCACAAGTGCAAAAAGTGTTTTTTCCACACTAATACAAGTGCAAAAGTGGTTTCCTGCACCAACACAAGTGCGAAAAGTGGTTTTTCAACACTAACACAAGTGCGAAAAGTGGTTTTTCAACACTAACACAAGTGTGAAAAGTGTTTTTTCCACACTAATACAAGTGCAAAAGTGGTTTCCTGCATCAACACAAGTGCGAAAAGTGGTTTTTCAACACTAACACAAGTGCGAAAAGTGGTTTTTCAACACTAACACAAGTGCGAAAAGTGGTTTTTCAACACTAACACAAGTGCAAAAGTGGTTTCCTGCACCAACACAAGTGCGAAAAGTGGTTTTTCAACACTAACACAAGTGCGAAAAGTGGTTTTTCAACACTAACACAAGTGCGAAAAGTGGTTTTTCAACACTAACACAAGTGCAAAAAGTGGTTTTTCAACACTAACACAAGTGCGAAAAGTGGTTTTTCAACACTAACACAAGTGCAAAAAGTGGTTTTTCAACACTAACACAAGTGCGAAAAGTGGTTTTTCAACACTAACACAAGTGCGAAAAGTGTTTTTTCCACACTAATACAAGTGCAAAAGTGGTTTCCTGCACCAACACAAGTGCAAAAAGTGGTTTTTCAACACTAACACAAGTGCGAAAAGTGGTTTTTCAACACTAACACAAGTGCGAAAAGTGGTTTTTCAACACTAACACAAGTGCAAAAAGTGGTTTTTCAACACTAACACAAGTGCGAAAAGTGGTTTTTCAACACTAACACAAGTGCGAAAAGTGTTTTTTCCACACTAATACAAGTGCAAAAGTGGTTTCCTGCATCAACACAAGTGCGAAAAGTGGTTTTTCAACACTAACACAAGTGCGAAAAGTGGTTTTTCAACACTATCACAAGTGCAAAAAGTGTTTTTTCCACACTAATACAAGTGCAAAAGTGGTTTCCTGCACCAACACAAGTGCGAAAAGTGGTTTTTCAACACTAACACAAGTGCGAAAAGTGTTTTTTCCACACTAATACAAGTGCAAAAGTGGTTTCCTGCACCAACACAAGTGCGAAAAGTGGTTTTTCAACACTAACACAAGTGCGAAAAGTGGTTTTTCAACACTAACACAAGTGTGAAAAGTGTTTTTTCCACACTAATACAAGTGCAAAAGTGGTTTCCTGCATCAACACAAGTGCGAAAAGTGGTTTTTCAACACTAACACAAGTGCGAAAAGTGGTTTTTCAACACTATCACAAGTGCAAAAAGTGTTTTTTCCACACTAATACAAGTGCAAAAGTGGTTTCCTGCACCAACACAAGTGCGAAAAGTGGTTTTTCAACACTAACACAAGTGCGAAAAGTGGTTTTTCAACACTAACACAAGTGCGAAAAGTGTTTTTTCGACACTAATACAAGTGCAAAAGTGGTTTCCTGCACCAACACAAGTGCGAAAAGTGGTTTTTCAACACCAACACAAGTGCGAAAAGTGGTTTTTCAACACTAACACAAGTGCGAAAAGTGGTTTTTCAACACTAACACAAGTGCGAAAAGTGGTTTTTCAACACTAACACAAGTGCGAAAAGTGGTTTTTCAACACTAACACAAGTGCGAAAAGTGGTTTTTCAACACTAACACAAGTGCGAAAAGTGGTTTTTCAACACTAACACAAGTGCGAAAAGTGGTTTTTCAACACTAACACAAGTGCGAAAAGTGGTTTTTCCACACTAATACAAGTGCGAAAAGAATTTTTTCCACACTAATACAAGTGCAAAAGTGATTTCCTGCACCAACACAAGTGCGAAAAGTGGTTTTTCAGCACTAACACAAGTGCGAAAAGTGGTTTTTCAACACTAACACAAGTGCGAAAGGTGGTTTTTCAACACTAACACAAGTGCGAAAAGTGTTTTTTCCACACTAATACAAGTGCAAAAGTGGTTTCCTGCACCAACACAAGTGCGAAAAGTGGTTTTTCAACACTAACACAAGTGCGAAAAGTGGTTTTTCAACACTAACACAAGTGCGAAAAGTGGTTTTTCAACACTAACACAAGTGCAAAAGTGGTTTTTCCACACTAATACAAGTGCAAAAGTGGTTTCCTGCACCAACACAAGTGCGAAAAGTGGTTTTTCAACACTAACACAAGTGCGAAAAGTGGTTTTTCAACACTATCACAAGTGCAAAAAGTGTTTTTCCACACTAATACAAGTGCAAAAGTGGTTTCCTGCACCAACACAAGTGCGAAAAGTGGTTTTTCAACACTAACACAAGTGCGAAAAGTGGTTTTTCAACACTAACACAAGTGCGAAAAGTGGTTTTTCCACACTAATACAAGTGCAAAAGTGGTTTCCTGCACCAACACAAGTGCGAAAAGTGGTTTTTCAACACTAACACAAGTGCGAAAAGTTGTTTTTCAACACTAACACAAGTGCGAAAAGTGGTTTTTCAACACTAACACAAGTGCGAAAAGTGGTTTTTCAACACTAACACAAGTGCGAAAAGTGGTTTTTCAACACTAACACAAGTGCGAAAAGTGGTTTTTCAACACTAACACAAGTGCGAAAAGTGGTTTTTCAACACTAACAAGTGCGAAAAGTGGTTTTTCAACACTATCACAAGTGCGAAAAGTGGTTTTTCAACACTAACACAAGTGCGAAAAGTGTTTTTTCCACACTAATACAAGTGCAAAAGTGGTTTCCTGCACCAACACAAGTGCAAAAAGTGGTTTTTTCAACACTAACACAAGTGCGAAAAGTGGTTTTTCAACACTAACACAAGTGCGAAAAGTGGTTTTTCAACACTAACACAAGTGCGAAAAGTGGTTTTTCAACACTAACACAAGTGCGAAAAGTGGTTTTTCAACACTAACACAAGTGCGGAAAGTGGTTTTTCAACACTAACAAGTGCGAAAAGTGGTTTTTCAACACTATCACAAGTGCAAAAAGTGTTTTTTCCACACTAATACAAGTGCAAAAGTGGTTTCCTGCACCAACACAAGTGCGAAAAGTGGTTTTTCAACACTAACACAAGTGCGAAAAGGGTTTTTTCCACACTAATACAAGTGCAAAAGTGGTTTCCTGCACCAACACAAGTGCGAAAAGTGTTTTTTCCACACTAATACAAGTGCGAAAAGTGGTTTTTCAACACTAACACAAGTGCGAAAAGTGGTTTTTCCACACTAATACAAGTGCAAAAGTGGTTTCCTGCACCAACACAAGTGCGAAAAGTGGTTTTTCAAACATTAACAGAAGTGCGAAAAGTGGTTTTTCAACACTATCACAAGTGCAAAAAGTGTTTTTTCCACACTAATACAAGTGCAAAAGTGGTTTCCTGCACCAACACAAGTGCGAAAAGTGGTTTTTCAACACTAACACAAGTGCGAAAAGTGGTTTTTCAACACTAACACAAGTGCGAAAAGTGTTTTTTCCACACTAATACAAGTGCAAAAGTGGTTTCCTGCACCAACACAAGTGCAAAAAGTGGTTTTTCAACACTAACACAAGTGCGAAAAGTGGTTTTTCAACACTAACACAAGTGCGAAAAGTGGTTTTTCAACACTAACACAAGTGCAAAAAGTGGTTTTTCAACACTAACACAAGTGCGAAAAGTGGTTTTTCAACACTAACACAAGTGCGAAAAGTGTTTTTTCCACACTAATACAAGTGCAAAAGTGGTTTCCTGCATCAACACAAGTGCGAAAAGTGGTTTTTCAACACTAACACAAGTGCGAAAAGTGGTTTTTCAACACTATCACAAGTGCAAAAAGTGTTTTTTCCACACTAATACAAGTGCAAAAGTGGTTTCCTGCACCAACACAAGTGCGAAAAGTGGTTTTTCAACACTAACACAAGTGCGAAAAGTGTTTTTTCCACACTAATACAAGTGCAAAAGTGGTTTCCTGCACCAACACAAGTGCGAAAAGTGGTTTTTCAACACTAACACAAGTGCGAAAAGTGGTTTTTCAACACTAACACAAGTTCGAAAAGTGGTTTTTCAACACTAACACAAGTGCAAAAGTGGTTTTTCCACACTAATACAAGTGCAAAAGTGGTTTCCTGCACCAACACAAGTGCGAAAAGTGGTTTTTCAACACTAACACAAGTGCGAAAAGTGGTTTTTCAACACTATCACAAGTGCAAAAAGTGTTTTTCCACACTAATACAAGTGCAAAAGTGGTTTCCTGCACCAACACAAGTGCGAAAAGTGGTTTTTCAACACTAACACAAGTGCGAAAAGTGGTTTTTCAACACTAACACAAGTGCGAAAAGTGGTTTTTCCACACTAATACAAGTGCAAAAGTGGTTTCCTGCACCAACACAAGTGCGAAAAGTGGTTTTTCAACACTAACACAAGTGCGAAAAGTTGTTTTTCAACACTAACACAAGTGCGAAAAGTTGTTTTTCAACACTAACACAAGTGCGAAAAGTGGTTTTTCAACACTAACACAAGTGCGAAAAGTGGTTTTTCAACACTAACACAAGTGCGAAAAGTGGTTTTTCAACACTAACACAAGTGCGAAAAGTGGTTTTTCAACACTAACACAAGTGCGAAAAGTGGTTTTTCAACACTAACAAGTGCGAAAAGTGGTTTTTCAACACTATCACAAGTGCGAAAAGTGGTTTTTCAACACTAACACAAGTGCGAAAAGTGTTTTTTCCACACTAATACAAGTGCAAAAGTGGTTTCCTGCACCAACACAAGTGCAAAAAGTGGTTTTTCAACACTAACACAAGTGCGAAAAGTGGTTTTTCAACACTAACACAAGTGCGAAAAGTGGTTTTTCAACACTAACACAAGTGCGAAAAGTGGTTTTTCAACACTAACACAAGTGCGAAAAGTGGTTTTTCAACACTAACACAAGTGCGAAAAGTGGTTTTTCAACACTAACAAGTGCGAAAAGTGGTTTTTCAACACTATCACAAGTGCAAAAAGTGTTTTTTCCACACTAATACAAGTGCAAAAGTGGTTTCCTGCACCAACACAAGTGCGAAAAGTGGTTTTTCAACACTAACACAAGTGCGAAAAGGGTTTTTTCCACACTAATACAAGTGCAAAAGTGGTTTCCTGCACCAACACAAGTGCGAAAAGTGTTTTTTCCACACTAATACAAGTGCGAAAAGTGGTTTTTCAACACTAACACAAGTGCGAAAAGTGGTTTTTCCACACTAATACAAGTGCAAAAGTGGTTTCCTGCACCAACACAAGTGCGAAAAGTGGTTTTTCAAACATTAACAGAAGTGCGAAAAGTGGTTTTTCAACACTATCACAAGTGCAAAAAGTGTTTTTTCCACACTAATACAAGTGCAAAAGTGGTTTCCTGCACCAACACAAGTGCGAAAAGTGGTTTTTCAACACTAACACAAGTGCGAAAAGTGGTTTTTCAACACTAACACAAGTGCGAAAAGTGTTTTTTCCACACTAATACAAGTGCAAAAGTGGTTTCCTGCACCAACACAAGTGCAAAAAGTGGTTTTTCAACACTAACACAAGTG